>NC_091952.1:183611316-183823816 GCF_031021105.1 Erythrolamprus reginae | reverse complement strand
TTATTATTATTGAAATAAACCCAGAGGCAGGGTTAGGTGAGAACGGTACCTTTATTCAGCTCAGAAAAGGCAAGTGACTTTCAGCTAGTACCGTCTGCCCTGCCTGGAAGAAACTGCTCCTTTTATATATTTGCGGTTCCCACCAAAGCAAGAGCAGCCGCGTCTGAGCCAATCAGGAGCGACTTCCTGATTCTAGCTCAGACAGCGCTTTAACAAGGAACAAACTATTTACAGAGATACAAGGTAGCCATTACAGGATACAACACCCCACCCTCCTTAGTTTGGATACATCCATCACGAAAGCCATGTGATGAAGTCGTCCAATCTGCCGGGTCTCCGCGAGGCTCGCTCCGACCTGCGCAGTTCAGTTGCGTCCTCGCTACCGACGGTGGAGGTCGGCTCGCTGTTGCTCCCCCGGCGCGGCTGGGGCCTGTTTTGGGCTCCAGCCTGCTGATTTGGCCTGGTAGGCACAACGCTGACTTCGGAGGAGGAAGATGGTTCGGCGTCGCTGGAGGATTCTCTCTGACCCGATAAGTCCATTTGAATGTCTAGTAAATCGGGTTGCGTGTTAAAGTCTGTTGAAATGGGAGAGTCTGTGTCATCGGTTTGCTCCAGGGAGTTTTCCATGCGTTTCCTTACGTGGTCAATGTGCCTCTTCCACATTCGACCATCCTCCAATTTTACAATATATGTTTTAGGAGCAGTTTGTTTAACAATAATTCCCTTCATCCAGTTTACACCCCCATCAAAATTTTTTACAAACACATTTTGTCCCAAATACATTTGTCTTTCAGGGTTTACATGCATTGGTTTATCTGTACAAAACCTTGGGTGTAACCTATCTAGTGGGGACCTTAGTTTCCTTCCCATTAGTAACTCAGCATATATTTGCGGTTCCCGCCAAAGCAAGAGCAGCCGCGTCTGAGCCAATCAGGAGCGACTTCCTGATTCTAGCTCAGACAGCGCTTTAACAAGGAACAAACTATTTACAGAGATACAGGGTAGCCATTACAGGATACAACAATTATTATTTATTAGATTTGTATGCCGCCCCTCTCCAAAGACTCGGGGCGGCTCACAACAATAATAAAACAATGTAACATTGAAACAAATCTAATATTGAAATAAAATATATATAAAAACCCCAGCGGTTAAAACCATACAACACGTACATCCCAAACATAAAATATAAAAGCCTTGGGGAGATGTCTCAGTTCCCACATGCCTGGTGATATAGTTGGGTCTTAAGTAATTTGCAAAAGACAAGGAGGGTGGGGGCCATTCTAATCTCTGGGGGGAGTTGATTCCAGAGGGCCGGGGCCGCCACAGAGAAGGCTCTTCCCCTGGGGCCCACCAAACAACATTGTTTGGTCAATGGGACCCGGAGAAGGCCAACTCTGTGGGACCTTATCGGCCGCTGGGATTCGTGCGGTAGAAGGCGGTTCTGGAGTTTCCATGCACTAGAGGAAAAATTGCTTTAGCATCACTTAAAAAGAAGAAAACTCAGTTTTATCAAGAGCTAAAGGTGAGAGAGCTTTTAGTGGAAGCTCCATTTTCAGGGATAGTCTAACATGGAATGCCACGACGAGGCAGGCAGGTAGCCAAGGAGGAAAGTGACTTTCAGCAAGAGGTATCAGCTCGATCACTAATGGTACCAGTGCTAGGATGACATTCCGGATGCAGCAAGACCCAAATCACATCATGAGCTTCTTCCTCCCCCCTGCGTACTTTAATTACTTTAAATTTAAAAATATGTCAAAATGTTCCTTTCAAAATTAATTTGGGAAAGTTAACTACAATATAAACTCTGTTATGTTCTTCGCATTGTTAAAAGAATAAGCAGGAAAAGAGTAGTAGAATTGGATCCATTTTTTTAAGACTGGCATACTGAAACCCAAATACTCTAATTTGAGGCAAATGTCAAATGACAGAAACACACTTGGCCGATACACAGAGAGCAAGTAATCAAATATTATCTCAGGTGAGACTGTCTGCCTGTAAGGATCTGGAATGGAATCACCTGGAATATAGAAGGATGTCATAAAATTCATCTAAAGCTCTCTGTCAGTCTCCATGGTTTACTTCATAAATACTATCAACACTGGATCACCTTAATGGCCATTGAATGCATGTGGCTTGAACTGAGAATGTGTGCTTTCAGCCAGAGACAACACTCTTATTGTCTCTTGGAAACCTAACTTTATAAAAGCAGTTTGAAAAAAGCAAACTCTTAGTCTAGCAAAGCTAGGAGTTTCTGTTTTCATCTGGTTCTCCAGAGAAGAAAGAAGCTATTATTGACATATGTAAGTGATTTAAGAAGGGGGTTGTCTATGCTGATAGGAAAAGATTTAGTTGCCTGGTGACTCAGGAAATGTTGGGGGGTTGGAGACACAGGCAAGTTAAGCTTATCTTGCAGGCTGAATGCTAATGACTGTGTCAAGATCTATAAAATAAGAAAAAGTAGTAGAATGTAAAAGGAAAACAATAAAAGCATTCTGCATGGATTTTAACATTGTTTTATTTACATTCAGTATTTCTGTTCCAGCTAGTGCATAAGATAACTAACAAAAATAAAACAAAGAATATACAAAATGTAAAAACATGGATGAAAATGATGTCTAAATTAGATACCAAAATTAATAAAAAGTTTTACAGATTTTGTAAATAAATATACGTCTCTGTGTGTATATATACAGCATATACAGACATATATTTGTCCTAGGATACCTTAGACAGGCTTAAGTATCTGAGACTGTAAAATTCAAAATTTGCCTGATAAAAGTATTGGCATCCCAATGCTGCCTAGCTGCCACATTTTATTCTAACTGTAACTTTCAACACTTTTTGAGAGTAGAACACGCAATCAAAACAGAATCTAATCAAGGTGAATTGGCTCTGAGAGGGTCACATTTGTCACCCTAAATATAATTATGCAAAAGCACTTGCCACCATCATTTCCACCTGCAAACACAGTGCCTATGGAAGTGAAGGAACACTCTCCATCTCCAACCATGAATCTTCAAATTTAAAGAAATATTGGATTTTGGTGCCAGAATCTAGTTTATTATTTATTTTAATCTAATCTAAAGCCATCTTGTCTAGAATAAAATGAATTTGGCTTGTAAGCCACCTAGAGTAAGAAAGTTGGGTAGCATTAAAAATTAATGCGAGTTTTCGGAGAGGGGCGGCATATAAATCCAATAAATCTAATCTAATCTAATAATAATAAATAATGAAAATAATAATTTCAGCTTAATCTCGCTTGTCTGGACAAATCCCTACAGTTTTCTTGACAAGATTTCAGAATAGTTTTGCTTTGCCTTCTTCCTAAGGCTGAGAGAGAGTAAGTAACTCAAGATCACCCAGTTGGCTTTGTACTTAAGATGTACTTTAAGATGGGACTAGAACTCCCAGTCTCCCATTTTCTGGCCTGATGCCTTATCCACTACACCAGTGATGGCGAACCTTTGGCACATGTGCCATAGGGGGCACGTGGAGCCATATTGGAAGGCACGTGAGATATTGCCCTGTGTCAGCTCCAGTGTGCATGTGTGTACTAGCTAGCTGATTTCTGGCATCACAGAAGGCCGTTTCACCATCCAGAGGCTTCAGGGAAGCCTCATAGTACGAAAAACTGCCCAATGGGCAAACCGGAAGTTTGGAAAAATAGACTTCCAGTTTGCCCATTGTGCTGTTTTTCGTACTCCAGAGGCTTCAGGGAAACTCCCTGAAGTCCCGTAGTGCAAAAAAACAACACAACATGCAAAACAGAAGTTTGGAAAAATGGATTCCCAGTTTGCCCATTGTGTTGTTTTTTGCACTCCGCGATTTCAGAAAGCTTCCTTGAAGCCTCCAGAGTGTGAAAAACAGCAAAATCGTTTGCCCATTTTTTTCACTGTCCCAGGCTTCAGTGAGGCCTGTGAGCATGCATGGGGATGGTGGGGATTGTGTGCATGCACAGGGACAGCACAGGATTGGGCACATGCTAACACATGACACACACACTTTTGGCACGTGAACCAAAAAAAGGCTCTCCATCACTGCTCTGCACCATACTGGCTCTCTCTAATTCAGGTATGTCAAATTCATGGCCCATGGGCTACATGCATCATACGCTGGCCATGCCCATGCCAGGTTTAGCAAAGGGAGAAAAAAATCATGATCCGTCATGCCAGGCCGTCATGACGACACATGTTTGTCACCCTCTGCTCTAATTGAGCATGCACAAAGTTTAAGAGTACTGATTGCTTCTTTAAATTTGAATAGTAGAGAGCTATGCAATTGTTCCAGAATTTCACTAAATACACTGTACTGTACGTCTGATATGTAAGACAGAAACAAAGAAACAGTTAAATAAGTGAAATAGAATGCAAGGTTTAAAAGATCAATAATTCATATATTTATCTTTTTTCTCTAATTTGGAATTAGATTTTCTCATGTGGTTTTTTTTTAAGTCTTTTTCTCTTAGTTATTTTTACATTTCACAATTTATCAGGTAGTCATCAATTTTTAAAAAATTGCTATACCTCTTATCTGAAATATAATATTTTTCCTTTTTGGGGTGAGTTCTTCGTGTTTTTGGATATGTTTAATTAGTTTCCTTTACTTTTCACTCTTCTCATTAAAAATATTTTTTAAAAAAAATTGTTCCACAATTTCAGATGACCTTAGAAACATAGAAACAAAGAAGACTGATGGCAGAAAAAGATCTCATGATCCATCTAGTCTGCCCATATACTTTATTTATCTTAGGATGGATTCATTTTATCTTAGGATGGATATATGTTTATCCCAGGCATGTTTAAATTCAGTTACTGTGGATTTACCAACCATGTCTGCTGGAAGTTTGTTCCAAGGATCCACTACTCTTTCAGTAAAATAATATTTTCTCATGTTGTGTCCCCTTGTTCTTGTGTTCACTTTCCTATTAAAAACACTTCCCTCCTGAACCTTATTTAACCCTTTAACATATTTAAATGTTTCGATCATGTCCCCCCTTTTCCTTCTGTCCTCCAGACTATACAGATTGAGTTCATTAAGTCTTTCCTGATACGCTTTATGCTTAAGACCTTCCACCATTCTTGTAGCCCATCTTTGGACCCGTTCAATTTTGTCACATTTTATTTTCCATGTTGCTTTTGATCTTTCCCCCAACTAACTTCAGATTGTGTCCCCTTGTTCTTGTGTTCACTTTCCTATTAAAAATACTTCCCTCCTGGACCTTATTTAACCCTTTAACATATTTAAATGTTTCGATCATGTCCCGCCTTTTCCTTCTGTCCTCCAGATTATACAGACTGAGTTCATTAAGTCTTTCCTGATACGTTTTATGCTTAAGACCTTCCACCATTCTTGTAACCCGTCTTTGGACCCGTTCAATTTTGTCAATATCTTTTTGTAGGTGAGGTCTCCAGAACTGAACACAGTATTCCAAATGTGGTCTCACCAGTGCTCTATATAGTGGGATCACAATCTCCCTCTTCCTGCTTGTTATACCTCTAGCTATGCAGCCAAGCATCCTACTTGCTTTTCCTACTGCCCGACCACAATGCTCACCCATTTTGAGACTGTCAGAAATCACTACCCCTAAATCCTTCTCTTCTGAAGTTTTTGCTAACACAGAACTGCCAATACAATACTCAGATTGGGGGTTCCTTTTCCCCAAGTGCATTATTTTACATTTGGAAACATTAAACCTTTTTCAACAATATCCTGTAGGTAGTGATTGGGAGATTACTTTGAACTTGTAAAAACACTATCTACAAAACACAGTCTGACAGAAAGGAATAGAGCCATTACTGATGATATCAAAAGTATCAATAGTAGGGTTTCACTTTTCCATCCAATGTCACCCACTGCAATTTTACTACAATTTTAGTAAAATTGTAAATTTAGTAAAACCAGTAAAAAGGCTGGTTGAAATCAGCCAGGAGAGGTGGGAGTTAATAAGCAGGTGATAGCCTTCATCTCATCAGATAGACTTGGGCATATTCCTAAAATTTGAAATCTGAAAAGGATTAAAAAAAATTATACATTTTACCCAAATTCCTCTACCTTTTTCAAACTGCCCCTATTAATATCAAACAAAATTTTTTCAAAGACATTAATAAAACTTTTTCAAAATTCATTTGGCAAAATAAAAAACCCAGAATTCAATTCAGATACCTCCAAGACACCAAAAACAGAGGAGGATTAGGACTCCCCGATTTGAAACAGTATTACACCGCAGCGTGCCTAATATGGCTAAAAGAATGGATTAATCTCACTAATAAAAGAATACTGGTACTTGAGGGCCATGATCTACAGATGGGGTGGCACGCCTATTTATGGAGAGATGATAAACAAAAACAAACTGCCTTTAATAAACACATGATAAGAAAATCTCTCCTTAAAACCTGGTATGAGACTAAAAGAAAATTTTATAACAAAATTCCTAGATGGCTATCTACTATGGAAGCCATAGTATATCCGAATTTGATAGACCCAACCAAGACCATAAAATATAAAGATATCTTACACCCAAATGGAGAACTTAAAACTAAACAAGAATTGGAATTACAAAACTATAGGTTGGACGAGTGGACATATATACAAATAAAATCCAGATATAATAAGGATAAACAAACACCAGGTATAGCAAATTCCACCCAAACTCTGGACAAGATCTTAACAGGAAATGTGGAAAAACAGATAACCAAACTGTACCAGATTTTATTAGAACAGGAGAAAGAAAATAGTAGCCTGGGAGAAAAATATACAAAGGGAAATCCACATAGCAGAATGGGAGAAAACATGGAATACAATAACTAAAATCACCCTATCATCAGCCTATAAAGAAAACTATTACAAATTATTTTACAGGTGGTATCTACCACCGGCAAGACTTGCCAAAATTTACCCAGCACTACAAAACGTATGTTGGAAATGCAATAAAGAAAAAGGAACTTTCTTCCATATGTGGTGGTCCTGCTCTAAAATTCAAAAAATTTGGGAAACAATTTACAAATGGTTAAAGGAAATTACGAAGGAGGAAACAGAGTACTCACCGGAGGGGATGCTCCTTGGAATTTGGAAAAAATCATACTCTAAACAAACCCTTTTTTTATTGACTCACATAAACACAGCTACGAGAATTGCAATAGCGCAAACATGGAAGAACGAACAGACTCCCAATGTAAATTTAATAATAGACAACATATATACATGTGCAGAAATGGACGAGATGACAAACCTACTTAAGGGAAACAGAATCAATGAAACTAAAAGCATGTGGAACAATTGGCACGAGTGGATTCAAAGGAAAAGATTTGCATAATTCTATACAAAATAGCAGTACAAACCTTAAAAAAAATGAAAATACCATTTGAATGTTTTTACCATGTTTTGCATTGCATAGTATTAAGTTAATATTATCTATATAACAACTGTAACCGGTAAAAAAGTTGGATAAGACCTGTAAACTGTATAAACAAATTGTGATATATGTATCTATAAAACAATAAAAAGATTGGGGGGGGGGAAATTATACTAATGACCTACCCCCCAAATGAGATCCAAATTAAAGTGGAGCCAATTGATTTAATTCACAAAGAATGGAGAATTGTTCACAGCAAGCTGCTGACTCTAATATCGAGAACAAATCTTATGTTCTCTTTTGGGACATCTGCCTGGCGTCTTTCCTCAATATCAAAAGGGTTGCATAAATATAAATCTGAATAATAATCAGTATAAATTCTATTAATGTTAAGGTATTACATGCTTATGACTTAATTTGGAATTTGAGTATCAATGAAGATCCATGCTAGAGGTTTATCTCCCACTGAATAGCAAATGTAGAAAATGAATGAGTTCCATATTAATGAATTATTGTCCATATTAATAAACATGATATATTCAAGAACGTTCTCACATTCTCACAAAGCATATTTTTCCAATCAGTATTGGTGTTCCAATTGTTCTTGTGTAAAATCATTTATTTGTATTAATCAGTAATTTTCAAGTGTTATACTAAACTAGCATTTAAGCTCAAACAAATATTATTTGGATAGATTTTCTCATAAAATAATACATGTTTCAATTCTATTTTTGTGAAAGTAAAGCCAGAGTTCAATATATTAATAAAATATAATGAACAATGTTGGCTTTTGAGATTCATTGCTTTTATTTACAGGCTATTGAATAGGCTGGCTGGGAAACAGAGTATATTTTCCAGACCTAAAATTTATACTTTTCTACTCAGGATTCATATTTTACAGGTGTGCTTTTTCAGGCGTCTGATTCAAACCATTCAATTCTAAAATGAAAATTGAGAAAGATGTTAAATGGGAATATTTCTCAAAATATTTAATAGGAAAAAGATGTTAAATCTTTCCAAACCCTCAAGAAAGGACTTGGAACTGAAAGTTGTGTTTCCAATTACCTATGGGGAAAACTCAGGAAAAAAGAAATGATGAAAATTTGTTGTGAAACTGAAAGTATTTGCGAACTATATTTAACAGTAAAATATGCTTTAAAGTTAGGTTCCTAAAATGCCTTCCATAAAAAGCTCCTTCATAAGGAGTCGTTTGACATTAAACACTATTATTAACTTCAAATATTTTCCATGCATACTTCAGTATTAAAAGCAGAAGACAATACTGGAAGCATTATTATTGTTATCACTGGAATTGCTGTTCTAAACTTAGTTTTTCAAGTTTAGCTGCTTAGTGGGTATATATACATCATTTGACCTATATTAGTTGCTCCCATAGTAGAGCAGCAGCTGAGTATGTAAACTGATTCCACTAACTGTATATACTAGATGAGAAAGGTTTCCAGATTCTGTGGAATTTGGTTCATGACATCTTATTTATACCATGATGTTTCTTCACCATGAGATGAACCACAAGTGTAATTGTGCTGTAATTTTCACAGAGACTTTAATTTCACTGGAATAATTGATACATGCTATGATTAATACAGGGAGAGTGGAGGAACCCTTGCAGGGTAGAGTTGAGGAGTTTAATATGTTTCTCACTCAGATCCGGACTGACCTGGACTCCGACTGGAAAGTATTGACTGAGGTGACAGGGTCACATCTTAGTCTGATTATATGGGATGAATTTGACCTGGTGACACCTGATGAAGTGGACAAGGCCATAGGAGCGGTGAGCCCCTCCACCTGTTTATTGGACCCATGCTCCTCCTGGCTGGTTTCGACCAGCAAGGAGGTAATAGGAGGCTGGGTCCAGATGGTGGTCAACTACTAGTTCTCTAGAATCTTTCAGAACCTGCTGAATTTCACTTCTGCAACTGTTTTCCCCAAAAGCTACTTACATCCTGGATTTGAAGTTATGATGTCTAGATCCTCCCATGATCATGTGACTGCATTTTGGATGTTCAGCAACCAGCCCATTTTTCAAGTCATTTGGTCACGTGAACACAATTTATTTTATTTTTGCTAGAAATGGACATTTACTTCTGGTTTCCAGCAAAACCCATTAAGTAAACCCATTGTAAGAAACAATGGGTTTACTTAATGACCCAGCATTTGCTCAATGGCCATGGCATTCACTTAATATTCACTTAATTCACTTAAACGTAAAATAAGCTACAGGAAATAGTATAAGGGCAGACTAGATGCACCATGAGGTCTTTTTCTGCCGTCAATCTTCTATGTTTTTATGTTTCTATGCAGTATTCACTTAATGACTACTGAGAACAAGGTTGTAAAACTGAGTCTGGCCACACGATGACATACCTTATGACCAAACTTAGCTCAATGACGATCATAAATTGAGAGTTACCTGCATGTGCGTATGGTCCATGAGTGGGATTTCTCAACCCTTCACTTTCACTAAACGCATAAGAGGTCAGCTCTCAGAGAGGCAATTGTAACCTCCTGGCTGTGAAAAAGTCCAGAATTAGGGTATTTTTGATGTCCGAGAAGAGCAGTATCAAGAATGTCCAATCTATCGGGAGTAGAGGTGGGTTCCTCTCGGTTCAGACCAGTTTGCCCAAACTGGTAGAAAACCATTGGTGACATCACAATAGCATCACAGAATCGATTTGGTTGATGCAGGTGTGTGGGCACCGCCATCTCTCCTTTTTTGGAATTTTTTGGCTGTTTTTGTGTGTGTGTGTGTGGATTTTTTCCGGGGTTTTTTTCCCCCTGTGCATGTGCAGAAGCCAAGTTTCCGGCACTGTGCATGCATCACACCATCTTGTTTTTGCCTTTTTTTGGGAAATAGTTTTCATTTTTTTGTGCAAAGTGCGCAAGCGCGCAATTTGCACGTACGCACCCCCGAGGCACGGCAACATGGAGCTGGAGGAAGCGAACTGGTAGCAAGGTAATTTAGAACCCACCCCTGAACTTGAGCCACAAAATCTCCAGTGATCCTGTTCTTCAGAGAACAGGAGGCACAGAGGAAAGAGGCTGTTGATAGGCTCTATTTCTCTCAAGCTGGAAGCAGCTGAAGGCAAAACAAAAAGAACGAAAGGGAAGCTGTGCTGCTTTCATCTTTTGCCCTATCAAAGTGACCTAGAAATGCAGAGCAACATGATTCCCTTTTCTCACTCTCTTTCCTATCCACTAGAAACGCTCTGATTGAGTAATTACAACAACTTACACCCGCAGAGGGACAAATATATTTAACACAATGCCACCAATTCACTGAGCCATTGGCTGGCTGCAAATGCAGTTTATTTGAATAAGAGGGCAGCTCTCCAGTTGCGATTGGTAAGAATGTTTATATTTTTCTACAACCAGAGGAAATAACAGTCCCTTCCATAATTCTCCCAGTGCCAGTTACATTCCCATAGCTGGTCAACTCATAATGGAGCTGAATTTGAAGGGGAAAAGGCACACAGGACCATTTCCATGGGAAAATGACAATACTTTTGAGACTGTCAGAAATCACTACCCCTAAATCCTTCTCTTCTGAAGTTTTTGCTAACACAGAACTGCCAATGCAATGCAATACTCAGATTGAGGATTCCTTTTCCCCATGTAAAATAATGCACTTGGTAAAAAGGAATCCTCAATCTGAGTATTGCATTGGCAGTTCTGTATTAGCAAAAACTTCAGAAGAGAAGGATTTATGGGTAGTGATTTCTGACAGTCTCAAAAGTATTGTCACCTACAAAAAGATATTGACAAAATTGAACGGGTCCAAAGATGGGCTACAAGAATGGTGGAAGGTCTTAAGCATAAAACGTATCAGGAAAGACTTAATGAACTCAATCTGTATAGTCTGGAGGACAGAAGGAAAAGGGGGGACATGATCGAAACATTTAAATATGTTAAAGGGTTAAATAAAGTTCAGGAGGGAAGTGTTTTTAATAGGAAAGTGAACACAAGAACAAGGGGACACAATCTGAAGTTAGTTGGGGAAAAGATCAAAAGCAACATGAGAAAATATTATTTCACTGAAAGAGTAGTAGATCCTTGGAACAAACTTCCAGCAGACGTGGTTGGTAAATCCACAGTAACTGAATTTAAACATGCCTGGGATAAACATATATCAATTGTAAGATAAAATACAGGAAATAGTATAAGGGCAGACTAGATGGACCATGAGGTCTTTTTCTGCCATCAGTCTTCTATGTTTCTATGTTTCTATGTTTCTATGTTTCTATGTTTCTATGTTTCTATGTTTCTATGTTTCTATGTTTCTATGTTTCTATGTTTCTATGTTTCTATGTTTCTATGTTTCTATGTTTCTATGTTTCTATGTTTCTATGTTTCTATGTTTCTATGTTTCTATGTTTCTATGTTTCTATGTTTCTATGTTTCTATGTTTCTATGTTTCTATGTTTCTATGTTTCTATGTTTCTATGTTTCTATGTTTCTATGTTTCTATGTTTCTATGTTTCTATGTTTCTATGTTTCTATGTTTCTATGTTTCTATGTTTCTATGTTTCTATGTTTCTATGTTTCTATGTTTCTATGTTTCTATGTTTCTATGTTTCTATGTTCCTATGTTTCTATGTTTCTACTTTATATTTAAATGAAGCGGTTGGTCATCTACTCTTCAACATAAAGTTTTTCTGTCCCAATGGCCATTGATACTCCAAGTCCATTTCTGGGAGGGGATTCCTTCTGCAGTGTTTGCCTTGGTCTCCAATGGCACTGCAATTTAGACAGTAACATGCCGAGCACATGATTAATGGAGCTGTGAACTGAGAAAGGGGACAGCTGCTGGATCACAAAGAACTGCTTTGTGTGCATGTTGCTGCATGCCCAACAAACTCCACAAACTGATAATTTGTTAATTAGACGAATCTCTGCCTGTGTCATGTTAATGTAACCTTCAGCTGAAACTGTGCTCAAAATCAGGGAGATTTTTTTTTTTACCAAAGCAAAACAAAACTCCACTCTTCAAGGAGTGATTTCCCTCCATTTCTTTGCTTCGGGAAGCTTTTTTGTTTTTCCAGTGCACAAAATTGCACGCTTTGTGGCTACAAACTGTTTCAGCTCCAATCAGACTCCGAATGGTTACAACACGATATAGTCTGACATACTTAAGAGGAAAAGCAAGATATTCTGTGAAAGAAGCAGATAAAAAATCCTTGGAAACGTGAGGGCAGTGACATCTGTAACCAACAGTGATGATGCCAAAATGATGTAACACATGCAATTAGAGCATTGGCCAAATGCTGCACTTATCTCATAATATTTGATGCCAGGAGATAAACAAGTTGGGGGTAATATGTGGTGATATCATCATGCACACGGCATCATTTGCCACCTTATCTCCAACCGCAGATGTCCAAATGTGGAGGGATTCAACTTGAACTTTTTTTTTTCAACAAAAGTTTAGCTGCCCTCAAATTTGGATTTCTCAAAATGAGTGGAAGTTGCATTGGGGACTGTAGATTCTACACATCTTGAAGTCTTAGACTGGGGAAATTAGTTAAGTACCATCACCTGTAGTGGGTTGCTACTGGTCAGTAATGGGCAGCCAATGTGGGTGTAGCTTATTTTGTGGGTGTGGCTTAATGGTCATGTGACTGGGTAGGAGTGGCTTGTCGGTCATGTGACCAGTTGGGAGTGGCTTGAACGATCATCATCATTCAAGTGAGCTGTTAAGTCCTCGACTTACAACCTTACGAGTGTTGCTCACTGGGGTGACAATTTGCTTTGCGTTTCCTGCACTCTCATTCCTGGGTCATCCCCCCACCTCAGGCTGCCAGAAGCATAAATGCTGCCAGTGCCACTTCCATCCACGCCTTCTGCTTGCACCTCGTCCAAGGCCAGGAAGAGGAAAGAGGAAAAAAGCAAGGAGCGCAGACGCAGACGCAGCAGAAGGGGGGAAAAGGAGAGCTGAGCCAAGACCAGTAATCCAGGAAGTGACAGCTGCCGATCATCTGGAGCTGCAAATGCATCTTCATTTCTACTAGTTTTTTCTCTTCATTCCTATCATCCTTTTCCTCCCACTTAGGACTGTATGACTGTAACTTGTTGCTTGCATCCTAAGATTTCCATTAATATTGATTGTTTCTTCATTGATTATTTGACCCCTATGACAATCGTTAAGTGTTGCACCACATAATTCTTGATAAATGTATCTTTTTCTTTTATGTACACTGAGAGCATATGCACCAAGACAAATTCCTTGTGTGTCCAATCACACTTGGCCAATAAAGAATTCTATTCTATTCTATTCTATTCTATTCTATTCTACATAAAAGTAGTTTACCACTAGCTTCTTCTGGAAATATTAAAAAATATTTCTATGCTGCCTTTCTCCTGAGACTCAGGGTGGCTTACAATAAGACAAATACAGTGTGTAAGAAATCTAACATTTAAAAATACTAAAAAGAGAAAAACATCAATCTTGAAAACATATAAAATCTAAATAACTCCTATCCTTCTAAACCCCTGGATCATTTAAAAACCGATCATCAACATTCATCCTAAGATACATAATAGACTCAATCATGGGCTGGGGTAGATGTTAAAATTCAGTAGTCCCAGGCTTGTTGTCAGAGGTGTATATTCAAGGCTTTACAAAAAACTAGGAGGATAGGGGCAGTATGAATCTCTGGGGGAGTTGATTCCAGAGGGCTGGGGCCGCCACAGAGAAGGCTCTTCCCCTAGGTCCTGCCAGACGGCATTGCCTTGCTGACGGAATCTGGAGAATGCCAACTTGTAGTAGATAGCTATATATATTTGTAACCGTTTTTTCTTCTGGACCCATCAAAGGTTTGTCTAATTGTTGCAGCTCAACCTCCAATTCCTTGATTGGAGCTGAATGATCTAAGGCTAAACTATCATCCATACAACTAAGACATGAGCTCTAAGCCATGCCCAGGGCTCACAAAACCAGGTTTCAAGGCCGTATGAATGTCCAGCAAAAACATCTTCTCCCATCCCAATCAAGCAATCAAAAAACTGAATCGGAAAAGAGCAAATACAGCAAGATTTCTGGAAGTAAATTTAGGTGCTCTAAAGCAAATCTAAAAGCAGCCCAGGACCACTGCCTATTTGCTACAAGCAGACCCATGCAATTCCCCCTTTTTTCTGAGCCTTATCCTTCTACTGACACCCAACTGCAACACAAACATGCCTAAGCTAACTTATCTTTTCTGCCATGTTTATTTGTCCATTGTCATGGTAATGGATTTTCCCCTCTTTCCATCAAGGCCATTATTTCTGTTCTCTACCCCGGCAAAGACTGAGGACAGGTAATTCTGGCAGAATCAAGATCCCCAATGGGGACATCATTTTTAATATCAGTCCCCCCCAGTCTTGCTGTGTTGCCTCTTTGTGGCAAGAGGTGTCCTGGGAAGGATGAGGAAAGAATGCTGGGATTATATGCCAAGAGTACAGATTTCCAGCAGGGTCACCCAAGGTGTAAAAAGTCATTTCAGCTGGCCAGCTAAAGCAAGCAGGTAATCATTTTCTACTGACTTGAGGTTAATGCTTCAACTCAGCAGTGGTTTCAATCCAGCGTCAGGATTCCTGTAGAATGCTTTTTCTCTGATGATCTTCAAACCTTGCGAATTTGGCAGCAGGGAAAGAGCTTCACAAAATGGTTCTCTAAATCACCAAGTGAAATTTCAGCAGGCATTACAAATTGAACATTCCAGCACAGGAACAAAAGGCAGGACTAGATTTACAGCTTTTCTCAAATTATTTCAATAAAAGACAGCAGTAGGGACGCCTCCTGTAATCTTTTTTCCCCTATTTTTCAGGCAGGGTGCGAAAATCACATGAATAGCATAAAGATGTCCGTGATTTGTTGAATCGTGGTGACATTTTAAGAAAAGGAATTGTTCTACGTTCTTCCCCAAGAAGCTTTTGAAAGTGACTTAGGCAACTCCACAAATGTCTACATTATTTTACTGTTCACTGTAGTAAACAGGATATTGTTTTTAATTGTTCTTAGTATTGGATTATTATTGTATGCTGTCTTGTTATTGTTGTTAGCCGCCCTGAGTCTTCAGAGAGGGGTGGCATACAAATCCAATAAATAAAATAAAAATAAATAAATAAAAATAGTGATTTGATTGATCCAGCGGATATAGGCCTCGAGCCTGCAGAGATGGGCGGCATACAAATCTAATAAATTATTATTAATAATAATAATAATAATAATAATAATAATAATAATAATAATAATCACTGGTTTTTAAATTAATCTTTCCTTGTCAGCAGGTCACAAAAGGTGTTCACAATATCCCGGGATCAGGGGTGAAATGCTACTAGTCGGCCTGGTTTGGTGGCAGTAACTAGTGGCTGAGAGGACCAGTAGCAATGACAGTATGAGGCTCCGCCCACCCACCTGGATGCCGCCATTTTCTTTTTTAAAGAAGGCTGTGTGCCTTCTAGGCATGCTCAGAGGATGAAAAGGTGCACACAACAAACCATTAGGGAAGGTAAGTAAATTCCACCACTACCCGGGATGCCGCAACCATCAAAAATACATGCCAGTTTTCAAGTGTCCAAATTTTGATCATGGGAATGCTGCAATGGCCACCAGTGTGAAAAACAGTTGCAAGTCACTGTTTTAAGTGGCACTGTAAGTTTGAATGGTCATTAAACAAATGAATATAAGTCAAGGACTACTTGTGTGGTGGTAGCATTGGGTCAGATCAGTGAAGGGCCGCTTGTCTTTGGCGCTATTGTTGTGCCCTCTGAGGCCATTGCAGGTGCAGGTGCATCTGGCGCATGTGTGTGCACCCCCTCACGATATTTGGCTTCTGTGCATGTGCACCAAGCGAAATCTCATAAGGATGCGTACACAAGTGAGATTTCAGCTATTTTTGCCGATATCGCCAAAATCTCATTCACATTAACGTCCTCACGTGAGATTTCATTTGCTGCACATGCACCGGAGTCCATGTTTAGATCACGGTGTCATTTGTGTGGCATTATTATTATTATTATTATTATTATTATTATTATTGTTGTTGTTGTTGTTGTTGTTGTTTTGTTATTTTGTTGTTGCTGTTGTTATTGTTATTGTTATTAGAGATTAGAGATTAGAACTGCCCCCACCCTCCCTGTCTTTCGTAAACTACTCAAGACTCATTTATACTGCCAGGCATGGGGGAGTTGAGATATTCCTTCCCCCTAGGCCATTACAAGTTATGCATGGTATGTCTGTGTGTATGTTTGGTTTTATAATAAGGGTTTTTAGTTGTTTTATTATTGGATTGTCACATGCTGTTTTTATCATTGCTGTTAGCCGCCCCGATTCTACGGAGAGGGGCGGCATACAAATCCAATAAATAATATTGTTGTTGTTGTTGTTGTTGTTGTTGTTGTTATTGTTGTTGTTGTTGTTGTTGTTGTTATTGTTATTGTTATTGTTATTGTTATTGTTATTGTTATTGTTATTGTTATTGTTATTGTTATTGTTATTGTTATTGTTATTGTTATTGTTATTGTTATTGTTATTGTTATTGTTATTGTTATTGTTATTGTTATTGTTATTGTTATTGTTATTGTTATTGTTATTGTTATTGTTATTGTTATTGTTATTGTTATTGTTATTGTTATTGTTATTGTTATTGTTATTGTTATTGTTATTGTTATTGTTATTGTTATTGTTATTGTTATTGTTGGGTTTGTTTATTTATTTATTTATTTATTTAATTTGTATGCCATCCTTCTCCGAAGACTCGGGGCAGCTGAGTATATGAGTTTTTTTATTTTGATTTTATGACCTGCGGTAACCCCCCCTCCCCAACGTCCTATCAACAGACAACCGAGTGGGCAAAGCAAGATTCAGGGATTCCTTTTATATTTATATCTCCATATAAATGTGATGCCCTTTTTTAAAAAAATCTCTGAAAGGCAACTTTATAGACATGCGAAGGTTATGTTATAAACCCGAAATGAGAGTAATCACCAAGATCGCCCCAGACCTCACACTGTCCTGTGAATGTGAATAAGCAGTATCAGAAAGACCCCATTCTCTCTTTCCCCTTTATGAATATGCACCAGAATCTGCTCCTTTTATGTGCAGAAGCTTAGCCAAACCCTAGCTGTGCTTGTGAACAAAACAATTTATCAGATCCCTGCAGCTGTCGCTCTTTAGTGACCTGAGAGAGACAAAATCCTCTAGAGGGGTGAAGTTAGGATGAGAGATGCCTGATCAGATGAGTCAGCTCAGTGGGTGACAGACTATTTAAGATAAGGTTGGGTAGCCCTCAACATAGGAACTGCTTTTTTATGCAGAATATCTAGAAGCTTGCCCTCTGAATGCAAAGAGTTTGTGGAATTGTATGAATATTTCATTTAAATAAAATACACATTTTCTGTGTTGGAGGGACATTTGCATCATTTTTTAAAAAAAAATCCTAATGCAAAGGAGTAAATGTTTCAACGTGCCGGCTAAATATTTCATTGCATCATAAATATCCAATGTGTCTATAATGGCGGCTAGGTAACTAAATATTTGATTTTGTGCCAGCTGTAACAGCCTTGTGCATGAAAAAGTGTTTTCATCATGATGACCCATTTATGAACACAATGAAATCTTCGACAATAATTCAAGAGGCGAGTGGACCACTGACATATCGGTGTAATGGATGATCCTGACAGTATTTGAATCAAAGTGGCTCCTGTATTTTCCCTCTGGGTACTTTCTATGATTTCATAAAACCATTAGGGTTGTAATCTTTCATTAGACATGTGAGGGACTGGGATATTTTGAACTGGTTGGTCAGTGGAAGACCCGAAGTCTCCATAAGATAAGAACGTAAGTTATGATGTGGAAAATTCTACCTGAAATTACTACTCACTCTTGCAGTGATTCCTCAATATGACACACTCTTATAAGCAATAATATACGATGGTTTATTTTCCTGGGCTTAGAATTTAATGCATTCATCTGAAAGGACCCTCTTTCACAATGACTTGAGCATAAATAGGACTCTTCAAGTAAATGAGAATTCCTATGAAATGACAGCCCTAATAATGCAGAGGCTGCAATCCATTTGCAAGTTAACTGAAGTACTATCCATAACTCCCTCCAAACTCAGTGTCAAGTATGAAACTTTGGCAGCTACGTGCCTCTTCTTTTCAACTTGCCATTAGAGGAATTAGAGGGAGGTGTTGCTTTAGAATGGATTAGATCAGTGGTTCTCAACCTTTCTAATGCCACGACCCCTTAATACAGTTCCTCATGTTGTGGTGATCCCCAACCATACGTTTAGCGTCAATTCTCCCAACAGAGCTTTAAGCTGATTGGCAGGAAGGTCAGAGGGGCACTCCCACTGTAAACGCCTGATTGGTCGGATTGTAAAAATTTGTTCCAAGGCGCCAGAATCGAAGCTTTAGTTCCTAACACCATGGGAAATTTGTGTTTTCCTATGGTCTAAGGCAACCCCTGTGAAATGGTTGTTCAACTCCCAAAGGGGCCCCAACCCCCAGGTTGAGAATCACTGGGTTAGATGGAGAAACAAAACTTCAACAATTCCTCTGAAGACTGTGAGAGCCTGAAACCTTTTCAAGGACATTGTATCAGGTGTTGAGTTGAAGCAGACAGTTCCCATAATAAAGTGAACTCATTTATATGGACTATGTAATAGGTTGGGGGCAGTGAAGGGCTAACAAAAAATTTACACACCACACTGTGGGCATGGCTTATGCAGGATGCCCTGCATTTTCTTTCAACATCTTTCAGTGAAAATTGTGTGCTCTGGGGTGGAGTTCCATTTTTGCTACCCCACTGCGTTCCCCTCCGTCGGGGTAGTAGCCCACCCCTGGTTTGGGGTTTGGCTGAGGAAATTATTGCTTAAGTCTATGAAGTGTTGTTTGGGAATCTAAGAGTTAGTTTTTCTTTGACATTACCATGTAGTGTATTCAATAAACTGTAAGATTTTCAGAAACGGAATGAACCTGGAGTTTTATTTGGATTCAGTTTCCCTATATTTCTCTCTTACAAGAGAAGGTTAATGCTTATATTGGGTTCAAGAACCCACTTTGCTATTTTGCTAATAGAGAAGCAATCAAAGAGGAAGGACTTAGGATGAGGGGTCCAATCCCCTGGTTGGGCCTTGAGCCTTTCCGAACCGGCCTGTGGAAGTGGCAGGGGAGCGCTTCCATTCCATTCCATTCCATTCCATTCCAATCCCATCCATTCCAATCCAATCCAATCCAATCACATACATACATACATACATACATACATACATACATACATACATACATACATATATCATCTATCTATCATCTATCTATCTATTTATTTATTTATTTATTTATTTATAGAGTTGAAAGTCACCTTGCAGGTCATGAAGTCCAACCCCCTGCTCAAGCAGGAAACCCTACACCACCCCAACCAGGTGGAAGTCCAATTTTCTTTTGAATGGGTCAAGTGATGGGGCATTCACAACCTCTGCTGGCAAGCCATTCCATTGGTTGATCGCTCTCACCATCAGAAAGTTCTTCCTTATTTCCAGGTTGAATCTCTCCTTGTTCAGTTTCCACCCATTGCTCCTGGTCTGGCCGTCTGGTGCCCTGGAAAATAGTGTGACCCCACCCTCTCTCTGTGGCAAGCCCTCAAGTATCTGTATACTGTTATCCTGTCCCCCTTGGCCCTCCTTTTTGCTAAACTATCCATGCCCAGTTCCAGCAATCTCTCTTCATATGTCTTGGTTTCCAATCCCTTTATTATTTTAGCTGCTCTTTTCTGTACTTTCGCTAGAGTTTCAATGTCCTTTTTGTAGTGGGTGCACAACTGGAGCTGGGTGCACACTTTCTGACTACACATACAGAACCATCCCTTCTTCCCTCCCACCCACCCATGTCTACAAAGTGGGAAATATCGGGGAACTCTGACTTAGGATATTGCATAACCTAGAATGCAATCAGATCATGCAGTAATTTTCTATCAGAACTTGAAGTTCAAAAAAGAAGACACAATTGCAGGTTGATTTGTATACCAGTATTCTTTGCTTACTGATCACTCATTCAGTGACTGTTTGAAATTATGATGGTGTTGAAAAACAAATACGTTTTCAGCCATTCCTAAGAATTCAGTTCCTTTTCAGACACAAGGCCAGTTTGTTTGGAATTCCAAGGAAAACAGTTGCTGAAGTGGATCAGGAAAACACTTATAGGCCAAGTTCTCTTGCAGTTCCCTTGCAGATTGCCAGCCCGCCCGCCCTCAGCTGCTTCTACCCCAATGGTTCCAAGATTATTTCCATAATTTTTGCCCTAAAAATGGACACACGCTGAGTCAACTTGAGGCAATTTTCACCCTTCAGCAAATGCTCTCTGAATCAGCTTTTCAGCCAGTCATCAGTCAAAAAATGCAAACAGCTGGATGCTTCTGAAAACAAATGCCTATATTGAATATAATCTGCTGGATATTTAGATGTGAAAGAAAACAAACAAACCCCAACAACAACCTCTTACTCCTTTTATAGAAATGTGTTATAAATACAAACTTGCCTTTGTTTTGTCTTTTTCACACCATGTTAAATTGGTTCTCTGTGTTCAAGACTACCCAATTTTAAAACGTTAACAGCTAAAATTGATTTATTTTTGTTTTCTTCAGCAGAAGGAGCACAAGAGAGTAGGAGAAGCTGGGATTTGTTAAAGGGGCTGGGGTGGGGGGAATCATGGATAAATATGGATGAGACCATGGCTGGAAAAAAAAGTCAGAGGCTGTTTTTTATTATTCAGATATTCAGCTGCAAGAGGTAGCAAGGATAGTTTCAGTCATGTCACAATTAAGGAAAAAGCTGGCCCAAGTCACAGAGAATAGGGAAAAGATTGCAAATCCAACCCAACCCTTTTAAGTTATAGCAATATTTAAATCACGCTTTGCAGCAAGCTTGTTGAAAAGCGTCCACGTTGCCCTGTGGTTTTCTCTCCAAGGTTCAGACACACACAGAGCACCCAAAGATTAGGTCTAATGCAGAATAATCTGTCCTGTGGCATGGTGAGCATCAAGGAGATTTAGTTACCTCGGTGGGGGAAGAAAATAAAGGCCTGTGGCCAGAAATATCACACAGATGCAACTGTTTGAAAGTCTGCTGCACCCTGGGATTTCACGCTTCCACTCATCCCCCCTCTGTTTGCAACCATTTAAGAACAGACGAAGTGATTTCAGCATGAGGCCCTGCTGAGGAATAAAGGGTCAGTATGAATGTGCCAGGCTCTCTGAATTACCTATTGCACCTCATAGCTTAGAAAGCAGCTGACAATGCTGGAAATGAAACACTATTGATTTTATTTTATTTTATTTTTCCTGAGGATTTTGGTCAAGCTCCTATGTTTCTTTTCTTTTCTTTTTTTAAGCCAATGTACTAATAGCTTAGCTAAATGTTATCAGCTTCTCCAAAGGGCTGATGGTCTCTGCTTCTGGCTGCAAGATATATTAATTTCAGAACGGACTCCCTCCCTCCCTCCCTCCCTCCCTCCCTCCCTCACTCACTCACTCATTTATTTATTTAGTTATTTATTTATTTATTAGATTTGTATGCCGCCCCTCTCCGCAGACTCGGGGCGGCTAACAACAGTAATAAAACAGTATATGACAATAATCCAATACTAAAAACAGTTAAAAACCCATTATATAAAAACCAATCATACATACAGACATACCATGCATAAAATTGTAAAGGCCTAGGGGGAAAGTGTATCTCAATTCCCCCATGCCTGGCGGCAGAGGTGGGTTTTAAGCAGCTTACGAAAGGCAAGGAGGGTGGGGGAAATTCTAATCTCTGGGGGGAGTTGGTTCCAGAGGGCCGAGGCCACCACAGAGAAGGCTTTTCCCCTGGGTCCTGCCAAGCGACATTGTTTGGTTGACGGGACCCGGAGAAGACCCACTCTGTGGGACCTAACTGGTCGCTGGGATTCGTGCAGCAGAAGGCGGTCTCTGAGGTAATCTGGTCTGGTGCCATGAAGGGCTTTATAGGTCATAACCAACACTTTGAATTGTGACCGGAAACTGATCGGCAACCAATGCAGACTGTGGAGTGTTGGTGTAACATGGGCATGTTTGGGAAAGCCCATGATTGCTCTCGCAGTTGCATTCTGCACGATCTTGTAGGCAGATGTGGGCTGCTGCCGGAACACCTGATTGAGCACAGCTTTGCATCTCTGGAACGCAAGTGCGGGATCGAGCACAATTTTGCTTCCCGCACCTGTGCAGAACTCAAAATTTCGCACAGAGATGTGTATGCAGGCGCATTTTGGTGAGGGTTTTTGCTTGTCCACAAAGGGGGCGTGCATAAATGCACCAGAATGCCTTCCGTCCCCTGTCCTAATGTTCCTTTTTTACTAGTATCATGTATATAAATATTATGGTATCTTTTTATACCACCAATATATTCTTGGTAAAACAAATAAATAAATAATAAATGCGGGGAAGAAAAAAAAACCTCGTCAAAACGCATCAAAATGCACCTGCATGAGATTTTGCTACCTGCATAGGTGTGGGAAACAAAATTGTGCTTGATCCCACACTCGTGTTCCAGAGCCGCGCATCTGTGTATAGTTAGGCATTCCGGCAGCAGCCCACATCTGCGACCTATGAGCAATGTGATGATGGCACCACGGATCTCTTTTGGGCAGTGCTGGTCCATGGGTGATACCATCTTTTTGGGGAAATTTTTGCCAAATTTCTCTGTGTTTGGATGGCATTTTCTCTTCTGTTGCTTGAAAAAGAGCCCTCCCACCTGCCCCCAGGTTAATGCTCACCTTTATTTCTTCACCTGAAGCACAGCTGTGTTTCAGGGTAATTCCTAACTCTGAGCATGCATGGAAGTGAAATTGCACGCAAAAAATTGCGGGGAAAGATCAAAAGCAACATGAGAAAATATTATTTTATTGAAAGAGTAGTAGATCCTTGGAACAAACTTCCAGCAGACGTGGTTGGTAAATCCACAGTAACTGAATTTAAACATGCCGGGGATAAACATATATCCATTGTGAGATAAAATACAAGAAATAGTATAAGGGCAGACTAGATGGACCATGAGGTCTTTTTCTGCTATCAGTCTTCTATGTTTCTAAAACATTGTGATGCAAACCGGTGGCTAAGGTAAGTGGAACCCACCCTTGTGGGGGCCTCTTTCAAAACCTGGGCCCCCAATTCCAGAATCTGGTCCTGATAGCACCACACAATGCAGCAGATGAAATAAGAGTAAAATTAAAATAAAAAAGTATTCTACACTGATTCATACAGAACTAGATATATCTGAAGGAGCAGGGATGGCATTGTGACTAGATTGTGGGCTAGCTCATGCTGGCATAGTGGTTAGAATGCAGTATTGCAGGCTAATTCTGCTGACTGCCAAGGGTTCGATCCTCACCAGCTCATGGTTGACTCAGCCTTCCATCCTTCCAAGGTCAGTCAAATGAGGACCCAGATTGTTGGGGATAGTATGCTGACTCTGTAAACTGCTTAGAGAGAGCTATAGAGCATTGTGAAGATGTGTATAAGTCTAATTGCTATTGCTATACAATTAATTCAGACCAGTGAAGTTTCTTCAGGAAAAAGAGACTTTGTGAGATTGCCCATTTGCACTCTGAATAACTGCTCTCTGTTAGTGGACCACAGGAGCTGAGGTTTCTGTGGTCTGCTTGTGAGTTGAGTGGCTGGGAGTCAGAGCATTTTAATTAAGCTCACAGCTTTTGTGCAAAGTTTGTACAAACCTCATTTTTTAACCACTTTTTAAATGTAATTGATTAATAGCTAAAGAAAGATTTTCTGAATGGCAGAATAAAAATTCCTGCCAAAACCTTGTGAGATTAAAAAAAAAAGAGCACAAGGATTCCTACTATATCCTCTCTTGTTTATTTTGGGTCTTGGAATACTGAATATAGATGTAAGGAGTAAAGGTTAAAAAAAGAAACCTTTTAATAAATTATAAGGACATTTGGCAGATAACTTGTGGTTGGTTCTAAAAGATCCTTTAAAGGGAATTGAAAAATTAGTGGGCAAATTAAAATAATTTTGTGTGTAATCAGGTGTCAGGATTAATAAACCAACGATTAAGATGTTAACAAAAAATATGAAAACAGAAGATCAAACAGAATTGATGAATACAACAGGTTTAAAGATTGAGAAGATAAATCAGAAAAAATAGGCATTGTTATGACAAATAGGAAATACAGTGGTACCTCATGATACGAACCCCTCATCTTACGAACAACCCGAGATACGAACCTGGGGTTCAGAAAATTTTTGCCTCTTCTTATGAACTTTTTTCTTCTTACGAACCCGCCGCTGCCACCACCGAGAAGCCCCGCCGCCTGGCTGTCGCTTTTTGAAACAGCCGGGGGGCTTCTCAGCGTCCTCCTGAACCCGAATGCCAAACCCGAACTTCTGGGTTCGGCATTCGGGAGGCCGCCGAGAAGCCCCCCGGCTGTTTTAAAAGGTGACAGCTGGGCGGTGGGGCTTCAAAGCGGCCTCCCGAACCCGAACTCTTGCTGAACTTTTTTTTTTCGTTGCACGGATTAATAGATTTCACATTGTTTCCTATGGGAAACAATGTTTCGTCTTACGAACTTTTTGTCTTACGAACCTCCCCCTGGAACCAATTAGGTTCGTAAGACGAGGTATTACTGTATATATTAGTTCAAATTTTGTTAAGGCAAGGAAATGAAATTTTTTAAAAGATATATTAAGATCAGAGGTGGTTATTAACTTATCTTCCCAACCAGTTTGCAAATGGGAGTGCACACAGTTTGCATACAAGCGCGCAGCTTCAAAATATGCCTAAATAGGATGTCATAATGCCATGATGGATGGGCAGGCCCACCTGCAGGTTGCTACGACCAGTTCACCTGAATCGGTCCGAACCGTCAGAATACTACCTCTGGTTAAGATGGGAGGAACTACAACTGTCACAGATAGAGACAATTATTGTAATAAAAATGGATGTCTTGTCTCCATTTCACAGCATCTCTTTGGAGAACTGATACATCATTTAAACAGTGGAAGAATGTCATACAGTATGTCACAGAAGTGAGTACACCCCCTCACATTTTATAAATATTTAAGTATATCTTTAAGTATATGTGACAACACTGATGAAATGACACTTGGCTACAATGTAAACTAGTGAGTATACAGCTTGTATAACAGTGCAAATGTACTGTCCCCTCAAAAATGACACAATACACAGCAAAAGTGAGTACACTCTTAAACGATAGTGTCCAAATGGGCCCCAAGTAGCTGTTTCCCCTTCCTGGTGTCATGAGACTCGTTAGTGGTACAAGGTGTGAAGGGGAAACAGGTGTGCTAAATTTGGTGTGATTGCTCTCTCTCTCTCATACTGGTCACTGGAAGTTCAACATGGCACCTCATGGCAATGAACTCTCTGAAGATCTGAAAAACAAATTGTTGCTCTACATAAAGATGGCCTAGGCCAGGGGTAGGCAAAGCTGGCTCTTCTATGACTTGTGGACTTCAACTCCCAGAATTCCTGAGCCAATTATGCTAGCTCAGGAATTCTGGGAGTTGAAGTCCACATGCCATAGAAGAGCTAACTTTGCCTACCCCTGGCCTATGTTATAAGAAGATTGTCAAGATCCTGAAACTGAGCTGTAACCTGGTGGCCAAGACCATATAGCAGTTTATCAGGACAGATTCTATTCAGAACAGACCTCACTATGGTTGATCAAAGAGGTTGAGTGCTCGTGCTCCATGTCATATCCAGAGGTTGGGAAATAGACATATAAGTGTTGCTAGCATTGCTGCAGAGGTTGAAGATGTGTGTGTGTGCTGCATCAAACTGGCCTGTAGGACTGTAGTCCCAGAAGGAAGCATCTTCTAAAGACGATGCACAAGAAAGTCTTCAAATGGTTTTCTGCAGACAAGCAGACTAAGGACATAAATTTCTGGAACCATTTCTTGTGGTATGATGAGACAAAGACAAACTTATTTAGTTCAGATGGTGTCAAGCATGTGTGGCAGCAACCAGGTGAGGAGTACAAAGATAAGTGTGTCTTGCCTACAGCCAGGCATGGTGGTGGGAATGTCATGGTCTGGTGCTGAATGATGCAGCTGGTAATTGGGAGCTACAGTTCATTGAGACCATACATGCCAACATGTGATATACTGAAGCAGAGCATGATCCCTTCCCTTTGGAGACTGTGCTTCAGGGCAGTATTCTAACATGACAATGAACTCAAACATAGGGTTCCAGATACCATCCAAACTATATCAGAGTCCAGTCAAAGTATTTCTCAATGTTCCAATTTATTTCTGGAGCCATTCTTGCACCTACACTGGGAAACCCAAATCTGAGTTTCCCACCCGATTGAAAGTTCACATCCTTTGTCCCCCACCCACAAACTTGTCCCGTTGCCCTCTCAGATTGCACCAGTGGGGCAAATCCTCCTTCCGCTTTCACCCATGAGGTGGGCATAGGATGGCCTTGAACTACTCTAGAGCAGTGTTTCCCAACCAGTTTGCCGTGGCACACTAGTGTGCCGTGGGACATGGTCAAGTGTGCTGCGAGCCCGGCCTGGCTGGAGCTTCCCTGGCGGTGACGGGAAGTGAGCTTTTGGGGCCCGGTGGGAGGGCGCCGGCCACTGTTGCTTCTAAGCTCCATGGGCGTGCGCCCGCACAGCCATTAGGAAACCCCCCCCCCGCAGAAATTTTTGAAGTGGTGCAAAGCCATGCAGTCCTGAATCGCTCCCTTCTCTGGCCAGCAAAGTTGGCTGCCCAGGAAAGTGCCACGTTTGAAAAGCGCGCATTTAAAAATCCTGCCGCTGTCCCAGGCAGCCGGCTTGCTGGCCAGAGAAGCGAGCGATCCGGGACTGCGTGGCTTTGCACCATGATGACACGGTGCCATGGTGGCCTCCAAGCACCGCCCTTTGTGGCGCCCCTCCACCCGTTCCTGCAGGTAGAAGTCGGGCGGGGTACCAGGAGGCAGAGGCGGCGCGTGACTGGGCGCTGAGCGCCATGGACACCTGGGAGGGCGAAGGGTTGAATGTGGCTGCTGCCTCTTAGGCGGAGGCGGAGGCGACAGCAGAGTCCGCGCTGGGGCCATGCGGAGCTGCTGATCCAGGGGGCCGCGGACCGGCAAGCCGCCCTCTACTCTCTCTCCACTCTCTCTCTCTTTTTCTCTGTTGCCGGAGTGGTGCACGAGAGAGAAAGAGAGAGAGAGAGAAAAAGGAGGGGAGAGAAAAAGCAAGAGAGAAAGAGAGAGAAGGAGAGCAAGAGAGAAAAAGGAGGGGAGAGAAAAAGCAAGAGAGAAAGAGAGAGAAGGAGAGCAAGAGATAAATCAAGAGAGAGAGACAGAAAGCAAGGGAGAGGGAGAGAGAGAGAGAAAAAGTGTGTGGTGAGAGAAAGCAAGAAAGAGAGAGAAAGAAAGAAAGAAAGAAAGAAAGAGAGAGGAAGAGAGAGAGAACGAGAGAAAGAAATCAAGAGAGAGAGAGAAATCAAGAGAGAAAGAGAAAGAGAGAAGGAAAGCAAGAGAGAGAAAGAAAGAAAGAAATAGAGTAAGAGGAAGAGGAAGAGAGAGAAAGAGAGAGAGAAAGAAAGCAAGAGAGAAAGAGGAAGGGAGAAAGAAAGAAAGAAAGAAAGAAAGAAAGAAAGAAAGAGAGAAAGAGAAAGCAAGGGAGAGAGAAAGAGAGAATAAAAGAGAGACAGAAAAAGAGAGAGACAGAAAAAGAGAGAGAGAGAATGCAAGAAAGAGAGAGAAAGCAAGAAAGAGAGAAATAGGGAGGGAAGGAGGGCGAGAGAAAGAGCAAAAAAGAAAGGAAGAAAGAAAGAGGGATGGAGAGGGAGAGGGAAAGAAAGAGGGAGAGAGAAATAGGGCGAAAGGGAGGAAGAGAGGGTTTTTTTATCCAAACTTTTTTAGCTCCCCCCCCGCTCCCCCCCTCGCTCAATGTTCCCCAGGATTTTGTAAGTGTGAATAATGTGCCGTGGCTCAAAAAAGGTTGGGAAACACTGCTCTAGAGAATGATTTGTGGCTGCATCTGCTCTCTCATGAAAATCACTCCTCCCAAATTCCCATAAATATTAGGCCTTCTATAGCTGCACCGACTTGATACACACCTCCAAAACGACCCCTGCCTTGCATTGGACCAGAGTACCTCTGGAACTGCCTGCTACCGCACGAATCCCAGCGACCGATAAGGTCCCACAGAGTTGGCCTTCTCCGGGTCCCGTCGACTAAATAATGTCATTTGGCGGGCCCCAGAGGAAGAGCCTTCTCTGTGGCGGCCCCGGCCCTCTGGAATTAACTCCCCCCAGAGATTAGAACAGCCCCCACCCTCCTTGTCTTTTGTAAACTACTCAAGACCCACCTATACCACCAGGCATGGGGGAGTTGAGACACCTTTCCCACAGGCTCTTTATATTTTATGTTTGGTATGTATGTGTTGTTTGTTTTTTAAATATGATAGGGTTTTATATGCTTCTTTTTAAATATTACATTTGTTTCACTATAATATTGTTTATTATTATTGTTGTGAGCCACCCCGAGTTTTTGGAGAGAGTGGCATACAAATCTAATAAATTATTATTATTATTATTATTATTATTATTATTATTATTATTATTATTATTATTATTAAAGAAGCTGAGGATAAACTGGCCAAGCATGTCTGCAGACCTAAACCCTATTGGGCATCTGTGGGGCATTCTGAAATGGAAGGTGGAGGTGGGCAATGTCACTTAACATCCACCAGCTCAGTGATGTCATCATAGAGGAATAGAAGAGGATTCCAGTGGCAACCTGTGAAACTCTGCTGAACTCTATGCCCAAGAGGGTTAAGGCAGTACTGGAAAATAATAGTGGCCACACAAAATTAACACAGATTAACACTATGGGCCCACACTAACAACATGATGTTCAACGTCGACAAGAGCAAAGTCCTTCATCTTGGTAAAAAAAAACCTAGACACACATACAGCCTGGGAGAAACCCCACTTAGCAGCAGTAACTGCAAAAGAGATCTTGGAGTCTTGGTGGATAATCAACTAAACATGAGCCAGCAATGTGCAGCAGCGGCCAAAAAAGCCAACACCATCCTAAGCTGCATCAACAGAGGGATACACTCCAAGACCAAGGAAGTATTAATACCACTCTACTACACCCTGGTCAGACCACATCTGGAGTACTGCATCCAGTTCTGGTAACCACACTTCAAAAGAGACATTGAAACTCTGGAGAAGGTGCAGAAAAGAGCAACTAGAATGATTAGGGGACTTGAAACCAAGACTTACGAAGAGAGATTGCGGGAACTGGGCATGGATAGCCTTGAGAAAAGGAAGGCCAGAGGGGACATGATAGCTGTATACAGGTATATGAGGGGTTGCCACAGAGAGGAGGGGGTCACTCTATTCTCCAGAGCACCAGAGGGCCGAACGAGGAACAACGGCTGGAAGCTGACCAAGGAGAGATTCAACCTTCCTACGGTCAGAGCGATCAACCAGTGGAACAACCTGCCTGCAAAGGTTGTGAACTCCCCAACTCTGGACACTTTCAAGAGGAGTTTGGACTGCCACTTGGCTGGGGTGCTTTAGATATATCTGAAGGAGCAGGGATGGCATTGTGACTAGATTGTGGGCTAGATCATGCTGGCATAGTGGTTAGAATGCAGTATTGCAGGCTAATTCTGCTGACTGCCAAGGGTTCGATCCTCACCAGCTCATGGTTGACTCAGCCTTCCATCCTTCCAAGGTCGATCAAATGAGGACCCAGATTGTTGGGGATAGTATGCTGACTCTGTAAACTGCTTAGAGAGAGCTATAGAGCATTGTGAAGATGTGTATAAGTCTAATTGCTATTGCTATACAATTAATTCAGACCAGTGAAGTTTCTTCAGGAAAAAGAGACTTTGTGAGATTGCCCATTTGCACTCTGAATAACTGCTCTCTGTTAGTGGACCACAGGAGCTGAGGTTTCTGTGGTCTGCTTGTGAGTTGAGTGGCTGGGAGTCAGAGCATTTTAATTAAACTCACTTAATTTCAACTCTAACAATAAATAGATAAATAAAATATTGACACTTTGGGCTCCTTTTGGACATCATCATTTAGGGATGTACCCACTTTTGTTACCAGCAGTTTAGACATTAATGGCTGTGTGTTGCGTTATTTTGAGAGGACAGCGCATTTACACTGTCATACAAGACATACACTCACTACTTTACATTGTAGCCAAGTGTCTTTCCTAAAGTGTTGCCACACAAAAAGATATACTTAAATATTTACCAAATGTGAGGGGGTGTACTCACCTCTGTGACATACTGTATCTACATTTGTGTGGCAGAGGGAAAATTTTGAGTTAAATCTAAGGAGGAACCAAAGGAAAGAGAAAAGTTGGCCTTTTCTGATTTGAAAGTTTATTTTGCAGCTTGCTGTTTAGGTCGGGTGAAAAAGTTGGTGCTGCTGAAAAAACAGAAGACTGTGAGTTCAGTCCTGCCTGAGGCATGAAAACATTTTCAAGCCCCAATGTTAGGCTCAGGCAACAACAAAGTCATAACTAACAGGTCAACACTCTTTTGATCCCCACCCCCCCACCCCCACCCCACCCCCACAAAAAGACTGTATAAGGCTAGAAAGAAAAGAAGTAAAAGGCTAGGAGGAAAAGAAAAATGACAGCCAAAATTGAACTCCAGCTTAGTCACAATCTTTCTCTCTCTCTCTCTTATTTAAAACTATAGCCTCTGGACTCTCCTGATTGAAAGGTCTGCGAAAACAATTTCTGGGTAGAGTGGGAGATTAATAAGTGAATTTTCAAAAAAGATTGAGAGATTCTAAGGCACCATCAGAGAAAATCTGAATAAGTATTGCCCACAAGATCATATGCTGCAACATCCTGCCTGTCGGCAACTACTTCAGCTTCAACCACAACAACACAAGAGCACACAACAGATTTAAACTTAATATTAACCGCTCCAAACCCTCATTGTGTATTGGACAAATATATATATATATATATATATATATATATATATATATATATATATATATATATATATATATATATGACGGTCTTGGTATATTCGGGTTTCTTCCCGTGTAGGATTTGGAAATTTCTGGCGACGTTTCGATGAAGTCTCACTCGTCATCTTCAGGCTGGTGTTTCGCCTGAGAACAAGGACAGAAACACCAGCCTGAAGATGACGAGTGAGACCTCGTTGAAACGTCGCCAGAAATTTCCAAATCCTACACGGGAAGAAACCCGAATATACCAAGACCGTCATACCTGTACCCGTGAAAAATAAAATCTCAGCAGCCGAATATTCTTTTCTTTGGCTTTCTGACAGTATCATACAGATTCCAAGGGAACAGAGGCACACAGTAAGATATATTGGGAGGGGGGGTTGAGAGAACAAGTTTATTTGTTTAAGAACACTAGATCATATAATTCTGGACTTTACTTTCGACTACTTAAAAACTTGTTTATTTTTTTAAAATCTCTGCATTCCTTTTATTTCTTCTTTTTTCTCTTTCTTAAATATACAGTACATATTCTAGTTTATATCCCAATAAATTATTCATTAATTTCTTTATTTCGTTTTCAAAGTAGCAAGCATGGTTAAACCTATTCTGATTTCTTGAGTCTCCAGAGAAAAAAGGGGACGAAATTAATCTCATTTATCTTTTCTTCCTTTCAAATATGTTCACCTATACTTTTATATCTTTTCTTCCATTCTTTTCTTTATTTATATTATTACATATCTGCTCTCTTCAATGTGTATTATGTACTGGACAAAATAAATAAATAAAATAAATGAAATGAAATACTTGATCAAAGAAACACCACGTAACAAACTTGGATGCAGATCTATATAACAGCTAAGTATGATAATTTAAAGCATAAATGCAAATTTGGAACTAATAAACTACATTTAAAAATCCCAAACTTTTCACTTACCTTCATCAGGTAAGTCTTGCATGTAAGGGTCCTTTTAATTTTTTAAAATATTAGATACTTTTCTAGCACTGACAGTTTTTCAAGCATAATTTGCTCCACCAATTTGCACATCAGGGGTTTTTTTTGGAAGCCGGTATGCATCTGTAAGGACACGAATACATTTGTATACATTTTCTTCTAACATGCTCATTTTGTGCATATATAACATATATCAATTTCCAAAATATAGGCTCACTTGAACATATGTTGTAATCAGCAAGCAACATTACAAAAAGCAGAGAATCGTGGAAACAAAATATAACCATATTTCTTTTAAAAAAGAAACCCAAGGCTTCTGGTTTATACTACTTTACATACCATAAATTTAGGCAAGAAAAGATTGAACAGAATCTTTCGGGGTGGGTGGGGATGGTGCAGATAATGCTGTGTGTTCTCCATGATCCTAGAAGTTGTTGCGTGAGGGCACCAACAAATTTGTCGCCGTTTCTGACATCATCATGTACATGTTTAAAAGTACAGTGGTACCTCGTGATACGAACCCCTCGTGATACGAACTCCTCGTGATACGAACCAGGGGTTTGGAAATTTTTTGCCTCTTCTTATGAATTTTTTTCGGCTTATGAACCCACCGCAGATCGCAAAATGTCACCTTTTAAAACAGCCGGGGGGCTTCTCGGCGCTCTCCCGAACCCGAACCCGAACTTTTCTTCGTGACGTCAAAGCTCTGCCCATGGAATTCCCTATTGGGATTCCCCACCTCCTTTCTAGCCTCCAGATTGGCCAAAAACGCCACCGCCGATTGCAAAAATGGCGCTCCGCTGAGCAGCGCCGCTCGGCTGTAACCTTCTGAAACAGCCGGGCGCTTCTCGGCAGCCTCCAGAACCCGAACCCGAACCTGAACTTCTCGGCAGCCTCCAGAACCCAAACCCGAAGCCCCCCGGCTGTTTCAGAAGGTGACAGCTGGGCGGCGGAGCTTCTTGGTGGCCTCCCGAACCCGAAAAGTTTGGGTTCGGGTTTGGGAGAACGCCGAGAAGCCCCCCGGCTGTTTTAAAAGGTGACAGCCAGGCAGCGGCGCCCAGCAGAGCGCCATTTTGCGATTATTATTTTTTTACATGGATTAATCACTTTTACATTGTTTCCTATGGGAAACAATGTTTCGTCTTACGAACTTTTCGCCTTACGAACCTACTTCCGGAACCAATTAGGTTCGTAAGACAAGGTATTACTGTACATACCCCACGAAAATTCTAAATACAGGAATCTCATAGCAGAATCCTCTCATTGATGGTACTTCACTTATGGAATGAATTGATCTCATATATAGTATCCTTCCTCTCTTATAAGTTTCCATTTGGGGAAAAAAACCACTTCTGAATCAACTGATTTGAGGGATGCTGGAGTATCCATTAGAACTGCAGAAAAAACAATTGCTGCCAACCTGCCTTCCATTGAGGACCTGTATACTGCACAACTCAAAAAGAGGGGCGTGAAAATATTTATTGACCCCTCACATCCTGGACATAAATTCCCTCAAAATGACATTATAGAGCACTGCACACCAAGGCAACTAGATACAAGAAGATTTTTTTCCTGAATGCCATCACTCTGATAAACAACTAATTCCTACAAGACTGTCAAACTATTTACTAAGACTGTATTGTTATTATTATTAGTCTCCTCATCTTTGGTATCACCCATCTCCTCACATGATTGTTTCATAACTGTATCATTGTAACTTGTTGCTTGTGTCCGTATGATTTATATTAATATTGATTGTTTCCTGATTGCTTATTTGTATCCTATGACAATCATTAAGTGTTGTACCTCGTGATTCTTGACAAAATGTATCTTTTCTTTTATGTACTCTGAGAGCATATGCACATCACACTTGCCCAATAAAGAATTCTATTCTATTCTATTCCATGTTGGGCAGTGCCATTAAAATACACATTACAGTGTTCCCTCGATTTCCGTGGGGGATGCGTTCCGAGACCGCCCGCGAAAGTCGAATTTCTGCGAAGTAGAGATGCAAAAGTAAATACACCATTTTTGGCTATGGACAACATCACAAGCCATCCCTTAACACTTTAAACCCCTAAATTACCATTTTCCTTAACAACCATTTATTCACCGTTATTACTGGTACTCACCATTGAATAAGACACTTAGTGATCCTGATATTTATAAACATAATTATTTATTAACAATAATTATTTTTTTTGTTATTTATTTGCAAAAAGTATTTATGGCAATGACATATGATGTCACCGGGTGGGAAAAACCGTGGTATAGGGGGAAAAACCGTGAAGGTTTTTTTAATTAATATTTTTTGAAAAAACATGGTATAGGCTATTCGCGAAGTTCGAACCTGCGAAAATCGAGGGAAGACTGTACTGAACATTGTTGGATTTTTAATTTTCTGAGTTTTTTCCCTCTATACTCTGAACTTTTGGAAATAGCTTCTGGGGGGAAAGTTAATAAATACTTTTCAGACAAGCATGCTATTTTAAAAAGCAATGTAACAACCCCTCCATAGGAGAGTGAAGACGGACATCCTAAACAATTAATTTGTCTAGAAAAGACACCATCCTCAATGCACTTTGAGAAACTCAGAAACAAACATCTGTCTTTTGAAGTCTAATTAGGATCAAAAGCTTTGTATGGCCTCAAAGCATAGACTGTCTGGCTGTTTTTAAACACTCAGTCTAAAAAAAAACCTGAAAAAAACTGGTGGGATTTTGAAACACTTTATAACAACATCAGCATGCAGTCGGTGTTGTTATAAATAATGTTTTGCAAAAATTTCAGGTTAGGAGAGGTTAAAAAAGATTGCAGTTAGTTTCATGCAGGCATAAAAAGGCAATTTATGGAAGCATTAAGAAAGAATAATGTGTATCTGATGGCCGATATATAAAAAGAAAGTATTCTTCAAACTAGTGATATAAAGGCTTACAGCAAATTGTTGGGTAGCCATCTCTGGTATATGTACTGGCACTTAAAATGTTTACTGATATTTTGATTGTTTAAAACTCATTCATGGTGAAGTTGCCTGAACTATTACCTAAATGCTTTAACACCAGGCAACACTTTGCTAGAATAAAATCTGTGCATTCCACTTCATTGTGGCCTTCTTGACAAAATGGTGGGAGTGAGTCCCACTGCACAAAACTCACTTCCCTTCAACCAGAGGTAAAGTATGTGCAACCCTTGTGCTCTTGGCTTTCCATAAGCAAGTAAAAGCAGTTTTATTCCATTGGGCTTTTGAATCTAGCTAAATGGGAATGCTATAATGGCTTTCATCATATTCTTATTCTAATAGTTTTAATTAGCTGTTGCTATTCTGTTGCTGTTTGATGCTCAGTGTCCATTGGGAACAGGGTGGCTTAGCAATGCTGTAAAAAATAAATAAGGGCATAAATATCTTTTAGTCCAGTCAGCTAAACTAAAAAAACCCTGTAATGTGGATTTAAAACTTCGTTTGGAAGCCGTTTCAGCAGTTTGGTTGTGTCTGAACTGCAGTTTGCAAACTGCAGTTGTCCTTCATAATCATTCTGTCCCCCCAATCAATTTTAAACATTTGGTTTCATGGAAAATACCTTTATGTCCCCCCTTTCCCCCCAGTGAAATTCATGTGAGGGAAATATAGATTTCTTCCTTTGCTTAGCTGCTTAGCTTTCATCCAGTGATAACATCTCGAAGGAAAGGGCTCCACAGACTTTGAGGCCTATCTAAAAGTGACAGTGAGCATTGGAGGTGGGGATCAGAGAGCTTTGCTTCACCTGCCAAAAATCCCATTCAAAAATCTTGCATGGTTTTGAAGTAAAAAAGCAGGTGGTGTTACATTTCAAGGAATGTACTGCAATCAGTTAATTCAACGTGATTAATTTGCAACTTTTTTAAAAAAGGAGATTACAATGGTAATGTGCAGAAATTTCTCAGATCAAGAAGGAAGGCAAAGAACCCAGTCATGAAGAGAAAGACAATAACATCACTTTGCCCCCACAATAAAGTCAGCAGTAGAAAGTCAAAAAAGTCCAGAGGGCAATTGCAACAGTGTGATTGAAAACTTACCACTTGTGTATTTGTGTCATAGAGTGGGGCTTTGTCATACAGTTACAATTATCATCTTAGTTTTATTTTTTTTAACCTCCTGCTGCCTAAATATATTCAAAAGAATTTTGCAAATGAAGTATACAAACAGAAGTTTCACTTTGCAGAAAAATTGTGTGTGTGTGTGTGTGTGTGTGTGTGTGTGTAAGTAAAACACTGGCTTAAACATGGTCTTTGTTTCCTAATGAGGTGGCTCTAAACCAGGGTGTCAAACTCATGTCATCACAGCAGCATCACATGATGTATTGGAACTTTTTCCTCCATTGCTAAACCACATCTGGCTCACAGGCCAAAAGTTTGACAGTCCTGCTCTAACCCAACCCTTCCTGGTCTAAGCCTGAATGGGGAATTTTGGGATTTAGAATCCCTACATCTTAAAGGTTCTTGAGATTGGGAAACATTGCTATAGACTTTCCTGTCCCTTTTATCTTGGTAGATAAGATGCTATCTTTCGCACAGTCAAAAATGAATTTTCCCAAGAAAGGTTGAAATCCTAGTCTATGTTGAGGCAGATAGCTTTATTAGTTCTGTATTTTGCAATACTTTGTATTTATTGCCTCTTCTGGTCATGTTTGATTGGCTGCCACAAATGAAATTCAGCTCTTTATATAATTTCTTCCAGGATTAGAAGAGCTATTTATGACTCTGGCCTTCTAGTGCGGGGGTTACTCCCAGAAAAGCAAATTGTAAAATGCTGCTGGCTCCTTCTCTTTCAAGCCCACTATCTGTTTTTCAGCTTTCTAGTTTTTATTGAAAGCTTAAAATACAAAACGAAGGAGTCAATTCTCTTTGCTGATAATTCTGCACAAAGAGAAAAGGCATGTTATATCTTACTAGGCAAGTAGTAATTTCCTCTAATAAATTCAGTGCTTAATTTAACTTTTGAAAGAAGTCTTCCTCTTAAATTGTGAGATGGCAGCAGGTAAATTCCTTGTGGTGAAATGGGCAGAAAATAAATTTAATAAATTCATGACTGCTATCAGATGGTAATGTATTAAAAAATAAGAGCCTTGTATAAATGTCTTTATCGGGTATAATTTGATATACGCTTTCAATACTTCAGTTATGACCTGTAGCTTGTACTGAATCCAGGCATAAATCTATAATATGCATTGACTAAATCACTCATTCTTTTTGGGAAGTTCTGCCAAACTATTTTCTACAACTCAAATGAAAACCTCACATTATTAGCTTGCTCAGTATGCAGCACAAACATCCACAGTTTATTGGAACTCAGTTTCTGTCTGTAGACCTGGGAATAAAATCACACCATCCTTTTTGTAATCTTGGTCTAAAAAGTGACAGTATCCCATATATTCTATACATTTTTAAGGAAATAGTAGTTATATATGCCCTGATCCAATGACTTTCTGTAACCAATGGTGGAGAAAAACCTTCAATCCAAAGTCTTAGAACATAAGAGCATAAGAAGATCCATGCTGAATCAGGCCAAAGCCCATCGAGTCCAGCATTCTGTGTCATACAGTGGCCCACCAATTGTACATGGGGATCTTGAGCAGAAAGAGAAGGCAAAACTCTCCCTTTCCCTCTACCCCCAACAAATGGTACTCAAGGGAATCCTGCCTGCCTCAACCCACATAGAGGCGGCACATGGACATTCGTTTCAATAACCACTGATACACTTGGCACCCATGAATCTGTCTAATCCTGCCTTGAAGCTATCCAGGTTGACAGCTGTCACGACCTCTTCTGGAAGTGAATTCCATAAACCAACGACCCTCTGGGTGAAGAAATATTTCCCTTGATTTGTCCTCCCTTTCTTACCTATGAGCTTTAGTGAGTGCCCCCTCTTCCTAGTATTGTGTGATAGAGAAAATAATTTTTTCTCTATCCTCCTTTTCTATCCCATGCATGATTTTATACACTTCGATCAAGTCACCCCTTAAACACTGTCTTTCAAGGCTGAAGAGACCAAGACGTTGCAACCTGGTTTCATAAGGGAGATGCTCCATTTCCTTCATCGTACTAGTTGCCCTTTTTTGCACCTTTTCCAGTTCCATTATATCCTTCTTGAGGTGCGGTGACCAGAACTGTACACAGTACTCCAAGTGTGTCTTCATTTTCTCTAGCCACTCATGCCTGGTGCTACACATCAACCATGAATGACTCAAACAAATGCAAATTTCACCCACCCACCCACAGGCACGTGGGCACACACACAGATACACAGACATCCCTGTATGACTTAACTCTATCCTTGTTTTTGTCAATGGAAGAATGCACTTGTGGAAAAGTAATCCTCAATCTGAGTATTGTATTGGCAGTTCTTTGTTAGCAAAAACCTCAGAAGAAAAGGATTTAGGGGTAGTGATTTCTGACAGTCTCAAAATGGGTGAACAGTGCAGTCAAGTGGTAGGGAAAGCAAGTAGGATGCTTGGCTGCATAGCTAGAAGTATAAACAGTATCAACAGTAGAGACCTTCAAATTTCTAGGTTCTATCATATCTCAAGACCTAAAATGGTCACCTAACATCAAAAACATCATCAAAAAAGCACAACAAAGAATGTTCCTTCTGCGCCAGCTCAGGAAGCTCAAACTGCCCAAGGAGCTGCTGATTCAGTGCTACAGAGGAATCATTGAGTCTGTCATCTGCACCTCTATAACTGTCTGGTTTGGTGCTGCAACCCAACAGGACCGACACAGACTTCAGAGGATAATCAGAATTGCAGAAAAAACAATTGCTGCCAATCTGCCTTCCATTGAGGACCTGTATACTGCACGAGTCAAAAAGAGGGCGGGTAAAATATTTACTGACCCCTCGCATCCTGGACACAAATTGTTTCAACTCCTACCCTCAAAACGTCGCTACAGAGTACTGCACACCAAGACAACTAGACACAAGAACAGTTTTTTCCCGAATGCCATCACTCTACTAAACAAATAATTCCCTCAAAACTGTCAGACTTTCTACTAAATCTGCACTTCTACTGTACTAGTTTTTCTCATCATTCCTATCACCCATTTCCTCCCATGTTGACTGTATGACTGTAACTTGTTGCGTATATCCTAAGATTTTTATTAATATTGCTTCTTCATTGCTTATTTGACCCCTATGACAATCATTAAGTGTTGTATCACATGATTCTTGACAAATGTATATTTTATTTTATGTACGTTGAGAGCATATGCACCAAGACAAATTCCTTGTGTGTCCAATCACACTTGGCCAATAAAAATTCTATTCTATTCTATTCTATAAAAAGCAAGAAGAGGGAGATTTTAATCCCGCTATATAGAGTGCTGGTGAGACCACATTTGGAATACTGTGTTCAGTTCTGGAGACCTCACCTACAAAAAGATATTGACAAAATTGAACGGGTCCAAAGATGGGCTACAAGAATGGTGGAAGGTCTTAAGCATAAAACGTATCAGGAAAGACTTCATGAACTCAATCTGTATAGTCTGGAGGACAGAAGGAAAAGGGGGGACATGATCAAAACATTTAAATATGTTAAAGAGTTAAATAAGGTCCAGGAGGGAAGTGTTTTTAATAGGAAAGTGAACACAAGAACAAGGGGACACAATCTGAAGTTAGTTGGGGGAAAGATCAAAAGCAACATGAGAAAATATTATTTTACTGAAAGAGTAGTAGATCCTTGGAACAAACTTCCAGCAGACGTGGTTGGTAAATCCACAGTAACTGAATTTAAGCATGCCTGGGATAAACATATATCCATCCTAAGATAAAATACAGAAAATAGTATAAGGGCAGACTAGATGGACCATGAGGTCTTTTTCTGCTGTCAGACTTCTATGTTTCTATGTTTCTAAAATAAAGGCACAGAGAGCAGCGGTGTTTTTAAAAAAATACTTTTTTTTTTTAAAGATATAAACACACACACAACATAAAACAGGTACTTTGTGATTAGTGCCCACCACCAGACAAGCAGCGGTGTGTTGCTCCTGGTTCGGCCCGGTTCTGTGAACCAGTAGCACTGGCAGGAGGCTCCGCCCACCTGCTCTGGATGCTCCACCCTTCTGCCCCAGACACTTCTATGCATGCTTCTACACTTCTACACAGCACAAGAGCACAAATCAGTAGTAAAGGGTTTTAGAACCCACTACTAATAGAAAACAATGGAGAAATATCACCTGCAGGTTCTTCTACTCTTTGACTTCAAATAGCTGCTCCATGGATGAAAAAGGTGTTGCTGTTTCTAAGTTGTAGTGCAACCTCCCTAAAGACTTGGTGAGACAAATTGGAAGGTGCGGTAGGCTAAAGTTGCCCAGAATTATTGGTTTCCCTCTTACATCTTAGAGAAATGGAAGCACATCTAGAATACCTCCAAACAGTTTCATACTTTTGTTCCTATTTATAAAAGGCCATTTTGCCTACAAGGCCATTTTGGGATTATTTATTTATTTATTGATTGATTGATTGATTGATTTTGTCCAATACACAATGAGGGTTTTAGTGGGTATACACATAGTAAAATACATGATGAAGGTTATAGAGGATATACTCATAGTAAAAGATATCTAAGAAAGAATAGAAGAGAAGTTATAGGAATAGAACATATCAATGAAAGAATAGAAGAAGAGATATAGGAATAGAAGAAAGGTATAGGAGATATAGGAGAGCAATAGGACAGGGGACGGAAGGCACACTGGTGCACTTATGTACGCCCCTTACTGACCTCTTAGGAATCTGGATAGGTCAGGAAGGTTTCTATTTTCAAAGTTAAAATGGTGGTGGTGGGAATTATAACGACCTTACCAAATGTCGGCCCATGTGTGTTAAATGTTTGAAAACTACCTCAAAGTCATTTCTGAAACACAGAGCCTAAAAAATACAGAGTGTGTGTGTGAGTTTGCTCTTACAAACCATCTGACTGGCCTATAAAAACAGATTCATTTCAAAGAGGTCTCCTATTACTTGACCTATGCTTTCTAGACTCAAGGAAAAATATACACCTATTAGGGCTTCAGAGCCAGAAGTTTCTGCAAATATTGGAGTACAGCTGCTGGCTTTCTTTCATGTGAGTATGTTTAGGTCACCATGTCAGCCTTAAGGCAGCAGACACAACAGAAGCCACTCTCTGATCTCAGAGTAGCATGTAAAGTTTACAACACGGTGGTATATGACCCCTCGCTGTCCAGACCTTTGAAATTCACAAGATTTGCTGGGAATACACAGACTTATATTCCTTTTTAAACCTCTGATACCGATGTGGCTGTGCAACGGAGGCGAAAATTACTCAAGCCATCATTTCAATAGCATTGTTGGAAATATGTGGGGGAGGAGGAGGTTTTGATGGTGATTTGCCAATTTGGCTTAAAGGAAAGTTGCTAATTTGGAGGCCCATGATTCTTGCTGAAGCAGGATAAGAATTTTTTTTCACAAAGAGCCTCGTCTTTGCCTAAGGTACATCTGCATTCAATTAGAATGAAGTTGCGGACATGAGATTAGTTCAATAGAAATGAACGATAAAGCCAACTTTCTCATCCAGTGAAGCCATTGGGTGGGAGATTTGGAGGGAGGTGTGTGTTAACAACTCTAATGACCTGATGACAATTGCAAATAACTTTTGTTGGAAGAAAAAGAAAGAATCTCCTTATTATTTATTTCCTGAAAGATATAATGAGTTTGTTTCCAAAGGGCATGTTTGTGCATTCAGATACAAAACTAATTTCTGAAACATACTGGAAGCTGAAACCGGCATATGCTGATATGCATGAAAAGTAAGATAAGATAAGATTCAAACATGATCCCCCAAAATTTGCCATATTTTTGTCTGGGTATTCCCAAGGGGTTTTAGTACAACTTGTACTGTTCAGATTAGTAGTGTTCAGTCTTGTCCATGTGTCTTCTTAGACTACAAAGGTCATCATCCCTGAAAATTGGCCATGCTGGTTGGCTAATGAGAAGTGTAGTTCAAGAATGTTCTGAAGCCCAAGACTGGGGAACGCTGGCTTGGAAACAGAAATTTAGTATTTTGCATTGATATATTTCATAGGGGGAGAAAATCTCATTAAAATCAGGGTACAGATGTGGCTAACATTAACACCCACACATTTATTCTAGCGCTCCTGCATTTTAGTTTATGATGGCAAGATTATTGATTTTGATGGTTTCTGCTCTCCTGAATATTAGTCTTTTATAGTGAAATTGGACTGTAATTATAAACATGTAATTATAAAGTCCTGTAATAGAATTTGCAAGTTCTATCAAAACAAACTACAGTGATACCTTGTCTTACAAACTTAATTGGTTCCGGGATGATGTTCTTAAGATGAAAAGTTTGTAAGACGAAACAATGTTTCCCATAGGAATCAATGGAAAAGCAATTAATGCGTGAAAGCCCAAAATTCACCCCTTTTGACAGCCGAAGCACCTGTTTTTGCGCTGCAGGGATTCCCCTGAGGCTCCCCTCCATGGGAAACCCCACCTCCGGACTTCTGTGTTTTTGTGATGCTGCAGGGGAATCCCAGCATGGGAATCCCAGCATCGCAAAAATGAGCGCTTCGCTGGCAACGGAAGTCCGGAGATGGGGTTTCCCAGCGAAGGGAGCATCAGTGAAATCACAGCATCGCAAAAACACAGAAGTTCGGAGGTGGGGTTTCCCATGGAGGGGAGCCTCAGGGGAATAACAGCAGTGCAAAAACGGGTGCTTCACTGGCAATAGAAGTCTGGAGGTGGGGCATCCCAGCGGCGGCGGTGGGTTTGTAAGGTGAAAATAGTTTGTAAGAAGAGGCAAAAAAATCTTAAACCCCGGGTTTGTATCTCGAAAAGTTTGTATGACGAGGCATTTGTAAGACGAGGTATCACTGTACACAACAGCGTGCAAGAAGTCCATTAACATCAGCCCTGGATTAACCATTAAGCAAAGAGGCACCATTGAGTTTTGCCCTTAGCTATCATATTCCTTCAATTCTTTCACTGTGACACTTGATTTTAGTTCTCAGCACTTATTGGAACTTGTCAGTCAAACATTTTGGAGGCCGAGGAGCATCAATGGTGGCCCATACTCAAGGCAACATTTGGCTTTAACTTAGTCTTGAGTAGCTTTTACATTTCCCTAACAAAAATTTGAGAGAAGTGTCTGAAAAAGAAAGTATGTTATTAAAAGCTAGATAAACAAAAATATGGTTGTATTTTAAAACAATATATCAGGTAAATTTGCATTTAAAAAGCATATTGATCTCATTCAAGTGACATGGATGTAATAATTTCTTACTACATTTATGGGAGCTTACAAATTAAGAATATTAAGATAATATTCATATTATGTGTATAATTGCATATGATTCATTCAAATCAAAGCAACTTCTGCAAATGTTTAACAAAAATCATGTATCAAGCACAATGAGCTTTATTGGAAGTTTTTAAAAGCCTGTGAAGAGAATTTGGGGTTAAAATTCGGTGAGATTGGAATTTTTTATGAATAAAATATATTGCAAGCCTATTTTGAGAAGTCATCAACAATTTACTCTAAAGGTAATTTGCAGATGGTACTAATACATACCACCAAGTCATTATTGATTTATAGTGACTACCTAGATAGAGTTTTTCCACAGTAATCTGTTCCTAGCCTGGTCCTTCAGTTCTTTTTTTGGAACAGTTTTGGATTTGCTTTGCTCTGAGTTAGCAGAATTTTAGAGTTTAAGGAAAGCACCACATAAACATTGTTAATAAAACATTGATAGTTAAAAAACAGAGATGTTCTAATGAGATGTTCACTTACAGATCTTTTAAACTCATTTTAAAAAACATCTTTCTTAAAAAATACTCCAAACATCATGGGTGATCATATTCATCATTCAACATACAGAACAATACTTTCCCTATGATTTAGTCAGAATTGGAAGAAATTACAATAAACACATCCCTCTCTTATAGAGTTTTTTAAATTGCTATTTTTTAAATTGCTATAGAGTTTTTTTAATTGCTATTTTGAAACACTTTTAGAAAAATCATTTTAAATTCTAATCTTTTTCATTCTCCTCCTCTCTCCAACGAAGATGTAAATATGATGAGGAGATACTCAGCAGTAGATTGCTACTGGTACGGTACAGTTCTATGAATTGGTAGCAGCGGTGGGAGGCTCCTCCCATCTGCCCTGGATTTTTCTGTGCATGCGCAGAAGTGTTGTGCTCTCGCGGACCAGTAGCAATGGGATTTAGAACCCATCACTGGAGATGAAGGTGGGAGTTGCCTTAGAGATAGGGAAATGGAAGAAAGAAGCAAATGGAACTTATTTCCTTTGGAGCCTTTAGTTATATTTCTTTCTTTCTTTTTGTTTGTATAAGTAAAAATCAGCATAAGGGAAAAATCAGGCTTTTAAAATTTTCTTTTATTACTTTTATAATAACATTGAGGGATGAAAGTGGGAGATTTTGAACTTTGACCTAAGTCAGAAATATAAAGTGCTTGGGGGAAAAAACGCCCATAGACTGCCTTACAAAAGATTGTTTTGGATTTTACAATCTTATAACCAAAGAGAATAATTTCTTCTTCTCCCCCCTCTTGTAGTAAAATTTGTTTATGGTTTCTGAAACTAAATAAATGCTGGTGGTGACAGTTCAACTCAATGACAAGGAATCATAGCGGTGCAAATGAAGGCTTCATTTTGTACAATAGAATCCACAGCTTAGGGTTTATGTAAACAGAATTCACCTCTGTTCTGCCCCAAGCAAAGAGATTTGTCTATGTAAGCATATTAACTGAATTTCTGGGGTTTTTAAAAAAATTTGTTTTGTTTACAGAGAAAAATGTGTACTTTGGATGAAAAGAACCATCTGATCAAGCAGCCAGACAAATTGCACAGAGACTGAAAGTGTTTCTCTGTCTTTCGTCCAAATTTTGGACACTAATCGTGGTTTGATCAGAGCTGTTTAAAAAGGTTCCAGGGAACTGTGCAATCTCTGTTCTAACCCACAGACCACAACTCCAGAAAGTTCAAAGCTTTGGGTGCAAAAGAGATGTATACTGCAACACCGATTAGCAGTAGCAATTGTTGTCAGAACAAAGAGTATATAAATCATTTGGTATCCATTACGGATATACTGTAAGTCCAACATTTATTTCTTCCCAAATTTAACTTGCAGTAATTTCCCAAACTGTATTGTGCTGCTAACATTGATGATCACCTGAAATGAAAAATGGATTCCCAACAAAGGAAAACTATTTCACCATATTTGGTGATGTATAGCTCATTTTTTATGGACCTATTGTTGATATATTGTTCCCACTTTTGAATTCCTTGGTTATTAAGCAATTTATCTTCTAGATTTATCCCTACTGAAATATGAAAACATTACAACGTACAGAATATGTTTTTAAATAACTGTATAGCTTAGTGTTCCTCTGGGCATTTTATATTTTATGGTGCTAAATACGAAAGCATGGAAAATGCTGCATCCTGTCTTTGCTATTGACAGGCTGTATCTTATTCAGTTCTTATATTGAACAAATGTTCCTTGCTATTTCTTGGCAATGCAATGTCCATCAAATGCATTGCCTAAATTTAAGATTTGAAAATCAATCAAGCTTGAAATTGAATGGCAAGTCGAAAGAAATGACAAGTGTTGTTTTTCTCTGATTTCCTTTTTATAAATAAAATAAAACTTTATTTTCCATGTTTCCATTTAATATTCTCTGTAGTATAATGGAGCATCTGAGCAAGCTCTTTGTGGAGCACCTATTCCATCTAGAGTCCTATGATGGGAAAGTCTCAAGCTGATCAAATGGTTGCGTTTCTAAAGAGGTTAAGATATCCTGTGGCAAATGTGGCAGTTCTGTGTTAGCAAAAACTTCAGAAGAACAGGATTTAGGGGTAGTGATTTCTGACAGTCTCAAAATGGGTGAGCAGTGTGGTCGGGCAGTAGGAAAAGCAAGTAGGATGCCTGGTTGCATAGCTAGAGGTATAACAAGCAGGAAGAGGGAGATTATGATCCCGCTATATAGAGTGCTGGTGAGACCACATTTGGAATACTGTGTTCAGTTCTGGAGACCTCACCTACAAAAAGATATTGACAACATTGAACGGGTCCAAAGACGGGCTACAAGAATGGTGGAAGGTCTTAAGCATAAAACGTATCAGGAAAGACTTAATGAACTCAATCTGTATAGTCTGGAGGACAGAAGGAAAAGGGGGGACATGATCGAAACATTTAAATATGTTAAAGGGTTAAATAAGGTTCAGGAGGGAAGTGTTTTTAATAGGAAAATGAACACAAGAACAAGGGGACACAATCTGAAGTTAGTTGGGGGAAAGATCAAAAGCAACGTGAGAAAATATTATTTCACTGAAAGAGTAGTAGATCCTTGAAACAAACTTCCAGCGGATGTGGTTGGTAAATCCACAGTAACCTTAATTTAAACATGCCTGGGATAAACATATATCCATTGTAAGATAAAATACAGGAAATAGTATAAGGGCAGACTAGATGGACCTTGAGGTCTTTTTCTGCCGTCAGTCTTCTATGTTTCTAAATGGTTGTCCTTTGGAACTCGAAATGCAATCCAACAGAGAACGAATATTTGCATGAGCCTAGGACTCTGGCAAAGATGTTTCCTTGCAGCGAGTTCCTTGTCCCCACTCCAAAGATGGCTTGAGAGGACAATTTGATAACATAGAGATTTTCCTACTTTATCATTTTTGCAGCTAGCACTTTAAGACATCAGGACATTCTGGCTTAAATTACAAGATGCCACAGAGAGGGGGGGGAAATAAAGAAGACTCACCAAGGGTGCCTCTGGGGATGGCCAAATTTGCTCCCCCTTCTAGAGCAGGGGTCTCCAACCTACAGTCTGTGAACCAGCACTGAGCCATGAGTTGTGACATGCCAGGATCTGGTCCACACAAGGAAGCAAAGCTCCACTTGTGGGATGCAGGCAGCACATGAAACCACGCCCCCACTGATCCACGGAATAATGTCTCTCCACAGAATCGGTCTCTGGTACCCAAAAGATTGGGGGACACTGTTCTAGAGCTACTCCCTTCATTGTGATAGCTGTTAAGTCCTCCTCCTCCTCACCTGACTGTATTAGGGAGTCCATTTAGAACATTGGTGTCAAACTCGCGGATGCATCACATGCTGGCCACACCCATGCCTGGTTTAGCGAAGGGGGAAAAGTCATGATACATCACATGACGATGCCCTGGCAACACAAGTTTGACAACCCTGATTCTAGAATGTGAAAGATTATCTCATAGCCTTTCATATATGACTCTTGTAGTTTTCATCTTTCCCTCATAATTTGTTCACTTTAGGGGATTGAAATAATTATCCCTTGATGTCTCTTAATGGGGAAAAAAAAGTTCGCATTTAATCTGGTACAATACTGGTGGGATAGCCCTTTAATTGTAACCCAAGGAGGCAGGATCCCGACAAAGACAAATGGCAATAGCAAATATTTATTAGAAGCTCCGGCATGGGTGGTATGGGTGAGCATGACAGTCACATCTCTAGTACTTACAATTTATGTAGTCTCTCTGGAAAATAATCTAAATACAGGTGGTCCAAACAGGTATTAAATCCCATTTCTTCTACTTTAGAGAGCATCCCTGCTATGAAAAACCGATAGGTTCCTAAATTCCATAGGCCAGTGATGGCAAACCTATGGCAAGGGTGCCACCGGTGGCACGCAGAGCCATATCTGCTGGCACATGAACCCTTGTCCTAGCTCAGCTTCAACATGCTGGCCAACTGATTTTTGGCTTGCACAGAGGCTCTGGGAGGGAGTTTTTGGCTTCCAGAGACCCTCTGGAGGAATGGGAAGGACATTTTTACCATCCCCCGGCTCCAGGGAAGCCTTTGGAGCCTGGAGAGGGTAAAACACAAGCCTACTGGGCCCACCAGAAGTTGGAAAACAGCCATTTCCAGCCTCCAGGGGGCCTGCAGGGTCCAGGGGAAGCTGTTTTCGTCATCCCCAGGCATTGAATTATGGGTGTGGCTCTTACGCTCTTTCGGCACCTGAGGAAAAAAGGTTCACCATCACTGCCATAGGCCATCCATTAGCATACTCCAGAGATGTATGCAATAACGTTTCTGAACCATTAGACTTTTTGGAAAATGTTCACGTCTCTGCCTGTATTTTGAGCTGAATCAACATTTCCTGCCTCCTAAGATTTGTTTAGAGTTCACTTTTAATTGTTTAAAAATGCCTTGGCTTGACTTCTGTGCCAGATGATATGGACAAAAGAAGTTTTCTTCATTCTGCTTCTGGTTTGTTTCTTCCTTGAAGATCTCTGTCTAGCACATCAAGCAGAGAGGGGAAGGGAATCTGTGGAGTAGCTCTGCTTCCCAAAATCCCACGAGAGATTCAAGTCAAAGAAGTAGGCATGTGAACTTTCACAGGTATAAATTGGATTGTCAGATGTTGAAAGAGCTTATTTCTTGGTTCAGCAACAAAGTTGTTCGGACTTGGTGTATTTCACAGGCCAGGGCAGATTTTATGGAGCTGTGTATCAGCTTTAGATAAAAATTCTTAGAAAGTTATTTTTCTTCTGGCACAGCAAAAAAAGGAATAACAAACATGACAGATCAGGCAATCCATCAACCTGCTGAATGTAATGTAAAATAATGACTGTTTATGATATGCAGCCTTTTCTAAGCCATAGGCAGCAGTTGAAGGGTATGACAAAGAATCTAAGCAGATCACATTCATTCTATATAATTAACATCATCTTAATTAGTATGCTAATATGATTGTTCTGTATGTATTTTAATATTCTCCTCATTTGTCATATTAAAAATTATAACTCAGCAACATATTTAAAGTGGGCTACTTATATTGAGGATTGGTTTTCAGGCTATATAGCATTACAATCTATTCTATGCTATGAATCTAGATTATCTCAGGGACCGCCTTCTGCTGCACGAATCCCAGCGACCAGTTAGGTCCCACAGAGTGGGTCTTCTCCAGGTCCCGTCAACTAAACAATGCCGTTTGGCGGGACCCAGGGGAAAAGCCTTCTCTGTGGCGGCCCCGCCCCTCTGGAACCAACTCCCCCCAGAGATTAGAATTGCCCCCACCCTCCTTGCCTTTCGTAAGCTACTTAAAACCCACCTCTGCCACCAGGCATGGGGGAATGGAGATACCCTTTCCCCCTAAGCCTTTACAATTTTATGCATGGTATGTCTGTATGTATGTTTTTTTTTATTATAATGGGTTTTAATTGTTTTTAGTATTGGATTATTGTTATACGCTGTCTTATTATTGCTGTTAGCCGCCCCGAGTCTCTGGAGAGGGGCGGCATACAAATCCAATAAATAAATAAATAAATAAATAAATAAATAAATAAATAAATAAATAAATAAATAAATAAATAAATAAATAAATAAATAAATAAATAAATAAATAAATAAATAAATAAATAAATAAATAAATAAATAAATAAATAAATAAATAAATAAATAAATAAATAAATAAATAAATAAATAAATAAATAAATAAATAAATAAATAAATAAATAAATAAATAAATAAATAAATAAATAAATAAATAAATAAATAAATAAATAAATAAATAAATAAAAATGTAGCACTCACCCCAGAAGGAGGAGCACTGATGATTGGGTCTTTCTGTCCCTCTCCTCAGATGACCACCAGTGATGGGCTGCCAAATATTTTACTGCCACACTGTGGGCGTGGCCTGTTTTGTGGGTGTGGCTTGATGGCCATGTGACCAGGTAGGAGTGGCTTGCTGATCATGTGACCAGATGGGAGTAGCTTGACAATCATGTGACCAAGCTTAAAGGTCATGTGACTGAGTGGGAGTGGCTTACCGACCAAGATAAGTTTTCACATAGGTGCTTGGACTCTTTTTCAGCTGATTAAATCACATTATTTGAATAGACACAAAAAGGACAAATGATAGACAGCATTATTTGTTGAGGAGCCCAGTAACATTTTAAGGTTTTGTACTGAACCCACAAGGTTCAATCCCTTTAATTGCTATAAAAGTTCAGTTCTATGTAATGATTAAAATGATTAAAGCAGTTATGGGTAAAAACATACTATTTAATTATTTCCTATTTTAAAAGTAATTAAGGATCCTACTAAGGCAGTGTTTCCCAACCTTGGCAATTTGAAGATATTTGGACTTCAACTCCCAGAATTCTGGGAGTTGAAGTCCAAATATCTTCAAGTTGCCAAGGTTGGGAAACACTGTACTAAGGTACTAGAAAAAGAAGGACAATAAAAAAAATGTATTAAGTATTCAATAAACAGTGCATAAACTTACTACCCCCACTGCGTCCCCTCCCATGGGATGATCACTGGTAGTAAGTTTATGCACTTACTACCAGTGGGGGTAGTAAGTGCATAAACTTACTACCCCCACGGCATCCTCTCCCATGGGATGATCATTGATGATCATTCACCTGACCCAAACACAACTTGTGGGATTTGTGAGGTTTTGTTCAGTGAATAGTCCCCTTTAGTCAAATCAGAAAATTGGTGCCAGATCAGAAATGCACCCATTTCTCAGTTCTGCCTTTGATTGGGTTGTCACCTGTCTTATAGCAGCAGGAATTCAGCCCAAAGCCTGTAATACCATAGCAATTCACTCCTTCAGGACCGCAATGTCTCTTCTTAAGAGCAATGCTGTCTCTCTGTCTCAATCCCTTTTCCCTATCTTATTCAATAGCCTCTTGCAGGGAGTACGTCTTCCTCCACCACCACCCCTCTAAATTTCTGGGGCTGGTACTTCTGCTCTCAAGATCACCTCCTCCTGTTCAGAGTTCAATTGGACAGATTCCAACCACCAGCCACTCAGACAGCACCAGCTAACTAGCCTATCAAAGATCATCTCTTTGTGGTCGATCACAGAAGTTCTTATCTGGTTGGGAGGGCCTGAGCAGCTCAGAGAGAAGAGAAACATCAATAGCAGCTGTTAAGTCTTTGCAAGATGACCAACTGCAAAAACATTACCTGGTCCTACAACTTTCGTTTCATATAAGCACATAACTTATTCAGTTCCTACTGCAAACACCCATGACCATGAGGGCGAACCTATGGCACTCATGCCACAAGTGAGCCGTTGCCCTGCCTAAGCTTTTTGGCTTGCACAGAGGCTCTGGGAGGTCGATTTCAGCCACCAGGGTGATGGGGGAAGTATTTTTGGTCTCTCCAAGTTCCAAGAAAGTCTCTGGACCTTGGGGAGGGTGAAAAATGGGCCTTAGCGGGCCCGTTGGATGTTGGGAAACAGGGGAGGGGTGAGGGCAAATGGAGGGCTTTGTATTATGGACGTGGGCAGAATGATGGCTCAGGAATTCTGGGAGTTAGCATTCACAGGTCGTAAAGTTGCCATAATTGCTCAACCCTATGCTAAATTCTTTACAGCTATTCTACTTTGGAATGGATGATGACTTCATGATGAAAATCAGCAGTGCTCTCCTGAATTAAACACATTTAAATTCTAATTGTTGTTTTTTAATACCAATGATTTAAATGCTGGTGATAATAGCTATCTAAAAAGTAGAATACATTTTTTATGAATTTACATGATGGCATCCCATCGTATATAAAAAGAAGGCTTTCAACATACAGACACAGCAAGCTCATCAAGATTTCAACTTGCTATGAACTTGTGTGGTGGTTCAAAAGGATTTCTAAGCTATGTTCATTTCAAATGTGAGGTTCTGATAGAAAGCAATTCAGAGAGGTAACTGAATAAATCATAAGCTACTTACTTAAGCCCTATCAAATTCATTGCTTCACTGGCCTGGGAGGAATATATATGTTTTCCTCCAAACTTTAACTATTTATTTTTAATAAGCAAATACCTTGTCCTTGTTTTTGATGGTTAAATAATTCCATTTCCCATCCAGACCCTTTTGGTTGCCTTTTTCTTCTGGGCTTCCAGCCAACATTAATCTTTCACTATTTTTGTTGTATAGCAGGAACAAACACATCTTTATGGACATAGCCAATTTATCATAGGTGTCTTTGTATCATGTTCTATTGATGTACCATTTTGTAAACAAAAATATTTTCTAATAAAAGCTATGATTGAAGACATATATTACTGTAAAAACCAGCAAGTTACCCAGCATGATCCAGATTCCACTGAATAAAATTTGGGTCAAGTACATATTGCATTCTGCTGAATTGTGTTGTCATGTAATAAAAGCAATGGGAGATAACAAAATGAATGTGTAACAACAAACCAAAGAAGAAAGAACACCAATTGCCACTCAATGTACTAATCCCTTTGTCAACAAGAAATTAATCAATGAGAAAGAAGATTTATTTTTTCTCTTAAAGAAATACAGGAGTTGTTCTCCATTTCATCTTACTGAAACTCTGTCAAAGCAAGCATGTTAAACTCATAAAATGTGAGAAATGGAACTTTAGATCTTAGTGAAAAGGAACTAGCTGCATCTTCGATGTCCTATTCATTTTGTAAATAGAAAAGGATGTCAGATAGAAATACTTAAAATTAAATTAAACAGACCTAGTAAGGTGTATTTATTAAGTCATAGGACTGGATGGTAGGGTGGAGGTTGTCCATTCCAACTGTCTTCCCAGGACAGGGATTTTCTTAATATTCCAAACAAATGGCCGTTCAGTGTTCAAAACCTCAATTGATGGTGTCTCCATTACTCCAGAAAATATGTTGTTCCACGGTTTAATAGCTACCACTAGTCAGGAAATTTCTTCTCCTTTTGAGTCTAGATGCCATTTTTTTGAAACTTTTATTCAATGGTTTTTATTTATTTATTTATTTATTATTTAGATTTGTATGCCGCCCCTCTCCGCAGACTCCGATATTAAAACATTTGGAAAATATATCCCTACCTTCTTCCCTGTGCTAACTCTTCAAGTAATAGAACACTATCATGTTTCCCCATAGCCTTTTCTTCTTTAGATTAAACATGCTCAGTTCCTCTTACAATTCTTTGTAAAATTTACCCTCCGAGGCCCATATTTAATCATATTTATTACTCCGATTTGTTCTTTTTAGTTCTTTAGTATCCTTTTGCATTGTGATGACCAGAATTAGGCAAGGGTATTTCAGGTCCAGTTAGATGAATGCAATGCTAGTGTGGAACTACCTGTGATTATAGCACTATATGTCTATTGAAAGAGCACAAGATTGTTTTAACATAGCCGTTGCTCACTCATACTTAATCTGTGATCTACCAGGATGCCCAGATCCTTTTCACAAAAGTGTTACTGCTGAGTCAGTAATCTAGTATTCTAGTATTGAAATGTAGCACTCACCCCAGAAGGAGGAGCACCGATGATCGGGTCCTTCTGTCCCTCTCCTCAGATGACCACCAGTGATGGGCTGCCAAAATTGTGGGCATGGCTTATTTTGTGGGTGTGGCTCTTGTCCATCTACTTAAGTACAGAACCATCTATTTTTCATCATTGAACTTCATTTTGTTTGCTAGGATCCAGTATTTAAATTCATTGAGATCCTTACAGCTTTGGGCTTATCTTCTGAGGTGTTAGTAATCCCTTCTTTGCTTTGTGCCATCTGCAACCCTGATAAGCATCCAGTTATCTAAGTCATTTATGAAACAGCTGAAGAACATTTTATCCCAGTGCCCAACTGTAAATTCAATGAATCCTAAAATGCTTCATTTAAGCAGGATCATGTTCATGTTTAGATAATTGTTTCATATTCTTGGGGGGGGGGGGGGGGTTGTAATATTTTATATTTTTCCTCCACAAAATTTCCATATATATATGGAAATGCGTATACCTTAAAATATACTGCTCAAAAAAAATAAAGGGAACACTTAAACAACACAATATAACTCCAAGTAAATCAAACTTCTATGAAATCAAACCGTCCACTTAGGAAGCAACACTGATTGACAATCAATTTGACATGTTGTCAGCACATTCAACTTTGTACAGAACAAAGTATTCAATGATAATATTTTATTCATTCAGATCTAGGATGTGTTCATTTGAGTGTTCCCTTTATTTTTTTGAGCGGTGTTTATCAGAGTGTGTGTATGTATGTAGGGTATGTATGTATGTATGTATGTATGCACGTACACACACACACACACACACACATTCTGATATACACTGCTCAAAAAAATAAAGGGAACACCTTAAAATACAGTGATCCCTCGATTAGCGCGGGGGTTACGTTCCAAGACCTCCCGCGCTAATCGATTTCCGCGTTATAGTGGTGCGGAAGTAAAAGCACCATCTGCACATGCGCGCCATTTTTTCATGGCCGCACATGCGCAGATGGTGGAGTTTGCGTGTGGGCGGCGGGGAAGACCAAGGGAAGGTTCCTTCGGCCGCCCAACAGCTGATCTGCTCCGCAGCACGGAAGCAGCGAGGAGCCGAAGATGGGGTTTCCCCGTTGCCCAGGCAAAGGGGAAACCCCATCTTCGGCTCCTCGCTGCTGCCGCGCTGTGGAGCGGATCAGGTGTTGGGCGGCTGAAGGAACCTTCCCTGGGTCTTCCCGCCGCCCAGGCAAAGGGGAAACCCCAAGATCGCTTGCCGCTTGCCGTATTGCAGCTTGGAGCCTTGCTTCGCCTCCTTCGCTGCAATACGGCAAGCGGCAAGCGGCAAGCGATCTTGGGGTTTCCCCTTTGCCTGGGCGGCGCTGGGGCCATGCGGAGCCGCTCATCTAGGGGGGCGTGGACCGGCAAGGTGCCCTCCGCTCTCTCTCTTTCTCTCCCTGTTACCGGTGTGGTATAAGAGAGAGAAAGAGAGAGAAAGGAGGGCGACTTGCCAGTCCACGCCCCCCTGGATGAACAGCCTCGCATGGCCCCAGCGCCGGGCTCCGCTGTTGCCTCCGCCCCCATTCGGCTCTGCAGCTGAGAGGCAGTAGCTACGTTCACTCCTTTGTCCTCCCCAGCACCTAGTGTCCGGCCCCACGCCACCTCCAGCTCCCGGTAACACACCCGACCTCTACTTGCAGGAGGGGGGGAGAGAGAAGGGAGGAAGAGAGTGTGAGAGAGGAAGAAAGAGAGAGAGAAATGATAGAAAAAAGGGGAGAAAAAAAGAGAAATGAGAAAATGATTGAAGCAGAGAATGACAGGAAAGAAAGAGAAAGAGACAGAGAAGTGACTCTTGGTGATGACGTATGACGTCATCGGGTGGGAAAAACCGTGGTATAGCAAAAAAACCGTGGAGTATTTTTTAATTAATATTTTTTGAAAAACCGTGTTGTAGCGTTTCGCACTAATCGAGACCGTGCTAATCGAGAGATCACTGTATATCAGTAACAAACATAGTTATACAGTCATAATTCAATATCCTATTTTGCACCTATTTATGTTGTTATTTATCAGTCTGTTTTTCTCCATTTCTTTACACTCCCTTCCCTCTGTGCCCATCTCCTCCCTCTACTTTCTTACTCCTTCTCTCCCCCTTACTACTTTCCTCCACTCCTTCTCTTCTCCCTTCACTTTTCTGCTTCCTCTTTCTCTCTCTTAACCTTTCCCTGAGTGATTCCTATCCTAAATCATCTTATATTCAACAAACTGCTATGATATTCCTGTTCATCTTTAAAGTATTGATGTCTCTTCTAAAATCATAATTTTTGTATCATTTTTATATACATATCTCTTTATTCTAGGTATATACCGTTAGTCTAATACTGCCTCCTTAAATCTAATTTTGTCACCTGGGTCTACCACCATTTATTTCCCCTTTTCTTCTTATATATTCATTCTGATTTGATTTCTATGAATATTCATTTGTACTCATTTTCTACCCAATCATAAAATTTCACGCATTATAACATTCTGTATCTTCCTTATCTTTAATTTTCATTCTCAGTCTATTCATCTCTGTACAGTCCAAAATTTTCTTAAGTTTCATATTCTTCTTTGGATAGCTAATGCGGTAATATCTTGGCTTAAAAATTATTTATTTATATGTTTATATGATGGGAATCCTGTTCCAGAAGTTTATCTAACTAATATAAAATGACTTGTTGAAAAATCAAAAGAGAGAGGGGGGAGAAAACCAATTTGTTAACAAGCTTTCCCCCCCAAAAGTTTATAAAAATAATAATAATAATAATAATAATAATAACAACAACAACAACAACAACAATAATAGATTAGATTTGTATGCTGCCCCTTTCCGCAGACTCAGGACAGCTCACAGCAATAATAAAACAGTGTACAATGAATAAATCTAATATTTAAAAGAAAATATCTAAAACCCCATTATTTTAAAAACATACAACACAAGCATACCATACATAAAACTACATAAGCCTGGGGGAGATGTCTCAATTCCCCCATGCCTGGCGATATAGGTGGGTCTTAAGCAATTTACGAAAGACAAGGAGGGTGGGGGCAGTTCTGATCTCTGGGGGAAGTTGATTCCAGAAGGGGGGGACCACCACAGAGAAGGCTCTTCCCCTGGGGCCCGCCAGACAACATTGTTTAGTCGACAAGACCCGGAGAAGGCCAATTCTTTGGGGCCTTATCGGCCCCTGGGATTCGTGTGGTAGAAGACGGTCTTGGAGTTATTCATTGGATAAACACAAAAGATATTTAATTATCAGGAATTTGTATACTGGCTAAAACCATAATCATGGGTTTTTTCCCCCTTTTCATTGGTCTACTCTTTTGTTTTGTGAACAACAGTAAAATATATGAATTTATATGAGAAAATTAAGTTTATTTTGTGTAATTAATAGATTAAATTTACTGCTGTTTAGGTTAAGGTGCCTTTACAAGTTATGTCTGGATAAGTTAGAAATAACTCATATTAACCAAAAAGACTGAAAAAAATCTTATATAAAATAAAATCAGGATTAAAATAATTACAAAAGTAAACTCTGAAATAACTGAAAAACTGATCAGCATAAGAAAAAGTATATCTGACTCTCTTAGAAATTATTGCAGAGGAAGTGCTGTATGTGTACTTCCAAATAAGAGAGGATTTTATTTTGAAAAAAAAGTGAGACTTCACCAACATTTCTCAGGGGAAAGATGTATAGTTCCTATCCTATTTCAATGTAGACATAGCCAAAAAAGTTGCTACAGAATGCTTGAAGAGATTTTCTAAATACTGTACATCTACCACATACTTTTAATTCCCTTCACAATGTTTTCTAGCGAAGCGCCACAGAAAATCTGGGGAGACAGATGAGTTTTTAATGTCACCTTCCAAGAGTTCCCTGTGAGCTAATTTCTCTCAGATTCTTTGGTGTTTTGTACCTAATTGGAAGAATTAGATATAAAATCTACATTCAGGATTGCAAAGTGCTGAAGAGCTGTCAAAATCTTTTCTTCCAGTAGATGAAAAGATTGGGGTTTTTTTTTCTTTCTTTCTAGTGCAGAGGTGTAAAAAGCAGCTTCCTCTATCAAAGGCCTTGCACTGAATCATGAGCAATACATGTTTTGTGTAGTGACATTGTGTTTGGACTGGGTACACCCAATTAGATGAAATGTTGAAGCAGAGAAACCATTCAAACAAAACAGCCTCTTACCTTGGGTCACAATCAGGGGTGGGTTCCTCCCAGTTCGGACCTGATAACCCAAACCTATAGTGACCTGCTTGTGATGTCACAGATCCAATTCAGTTGATGCCAGTCCATGATCACCACCATCTCTTTTTAAAAAAAACATTTTTAATGAATTTTTCCCTGCTTCTCTTCTTCTGCTGCTTGACAAAAGGCTCTCCTGCCCACCCCAATATTGACCTTTATTTCTTCTTTTGAAGCACAGTTAATCAGTTCTTCAGCTGTGTTTCGGGCTGATTCCTGCTATTGAGCATGTACAAAGGCGAAATTGCATGAGGGCATGCACACCCATGCAAAACGCCATGGTGCAAACCAGTGGTGAAGGTAAGTGGAACCCACCCCTGGTCACGATGACCCCTTTAAACTGTCATTGTGCTATTATTATTTATGGTGCAACTGACTTGCCTACATTCCTTTAAGGCAGAAAGGCTAGTGAACATCTATTTTAAATTTCCAATGTCTTCCTGAATATTCAGTAATGTATCTCAGTAAGGCAAAAGTGGTTAGAAATCCTTTAGTACTTATGTAAGTACTAAAATACAAGCCTAATGATGCTTAAAAGCCTGAAAGATCTGTAATCTTAGGTTTTTTTACCTAACTAATAGAGACCTGTTTACTATAGCAATTTTTATCAAACTGCTTTCCCTTTTTTTCATAGGCTCTATGATGCCTTGGAAAACTGTTCTCAATAACTTCAGTGATGAAAATGTAAATAATTGAAACCACTTTTTCTATCACTGGCTGAGTTTTCCTCGGAAGGACTAAAGGTATTGTCTTTGTGACAATTTTAGCCCAGTCTCCATTTAAGAGAACAATTGAGAAAAAAAATAGCTCCAAGGGGAAAAACTTTATTAGACTGTGGCAATGTCAGAATGGGACATAAAGTTGATTAAGATATATTGCTGTCTGCTCCTTGAGAAAGGAGGGACTGGAGGTTATACATTCATGAAGTCTGAGAACAGACTTCATTGGCAAGTAAGGTCTTCAAACCTCATGGCAAGTTGATCAAGTTTTCTTGCAATTGTCCAGTTATCCCAAGTACTTCTATATGCAATCAAAATTAACATTGATTTGGCATCTAAGCTCATAGACCCATCACAAAAATAGCTGACACACTGGACAAAAATAAGTTATTGTAGGGGAAATTGTTCTTTAATAAGCATGCTAATTGTACTTTAAAATGAGGTGAATAAATCCTGTTTGAATTTTTTCTATAACATTAAGAATAGTTCCAAAACTTTAGGCTACTTATATTTTAGCTATTCCTCCCCGCCCCTTGAAATACCCCTGCTTGATTCCTTTCAAAAAACCCAGGCATAATAGCTGTAGGGGGTTTAGAATTCAACAGACAAGCACCTGCCACATAACACCCTAGACTTAACAAATGTTGATAAGAAAGACAAACAAGTCTGGATATTGGGTGTGGCAATACCCAGAAACAACAGAAGAGAAGAGAAAGAACAGGAAAAGATAATAAAATGCAAAGACCTGCAAGTAGAAATAGAACAACTGTAGCAAACACAAGCAAATGTAGTACCAATATTAAAATGTGACTTGGATCCCAAAAAAATCCCCCCCAAAACAACAACAACTGGAGCATCACTTGAACACCATTGGCATTAACAAATTTACCATCAGTCAATTGCAACAGGCAGTTTTATCCAGAACAGCTTACATCCTGCAACAATATCTGCAATACTGAGTCTGCGGAGAGGGTGGCATACAAATCTAAATAATAATAATAATAATAATAATAATAATAATAATAATAATAATAACAACAACAACAACAACAACAACAACAACAACAACAGCACAAGAACAGGCCATTAGAACAAATGCTGTCAAAGCCAGAATTGAAAAATCAACAGACAATCCAAAGTGCAGACTGTGTAAAGAAACAGATGAAACAATCGATCACATACTCAGCTGCTGCCAAAAGATCGCACAGACTGACTACAAGTATAGACATGATGCTGTGGCACAGATGATCCACTGGAACTTGTGCCGGAACTACTATTTACCAGTGGCAAAGAACTGGTGGGATCATAAGCCCAAAAAAGTGGTCAAAAATGAGCAAGCAAAACTACTGTGGGACTTCCGACTTCAGACTGACCAAATTTTGAAACATAACACACCAAACATCCTGATTGTGGAGAAAAAGAAAGTATGGATCATCGACATTGCAATCCCAGGGGACAGCAGAATTGAGGAGAAGCAGCTAGAAAAATTTGTGAAATACGAAGATCTAAAAATCGAGCTGCAACGACTCTGGCATACGCCAGTGAAAGTGATCCCAGTGGTACTTGGCACGCTGGGCGCAGTGCCAAAGGATCTCAGCGGACATTTGAAAACCATCGGAATTGACAAAATTCAATTGCAAAAGGCCACTTTACTGGGATTGGCAAACATAATTCGCCGCTACATCACGCAGTCCTAGGTGCTTGGGAAGTGCCCAACTGGTGATGAAATACGAAATCCAGCATAGTGATCTTGTTTGCTGTGTTGGGTTGATATAATAATAATAATAATAATAATAATAATAATAATAATAATAATAATAATAATAATACCATCAAACATGCAGATCTGCCTATTCCAGATCCTTTGAAATAATTTGATAGGGAGACAAGAATGACAAATCCAGTCTGAACATCTGGCTGACTGTGCAATGAACCATAATAATATATTATATATGTTACCCAACTTCTAATGATTCTGGACACATTTGAAAACATGGAGCAACATAAAAACAACAATAAGCAAAAGACAAAAGAATAATGATGGGAATCAATCAATCAATAAATCAACAAACAAACCCAGAGGGGAACCAAACGTAAAAAAGAGATGTCAATCGTTCTCTCCAGAATGAAGAAATGAGTCTTTAAGGCTCTTTTGAAATATTAGCAGGGTAGGTCCCATTCAAATTTTGAATTTTATGGTAGAAGATGCAAGTGGCTCTTTGTTTGTTTGTTTGTTTGTTTGTTCATTTGTTTGTAAAATTTATATGCCGCCCACTCCAATTGGGCTCTGGGCGGCTCACAATAGTAATAATAATTAAAACAATATAAATACGAATTGCAGTAACAACAACAATAAAACAGTATAAAAATAGATTAACAACCCTTAAAAAACTATACATACTATCAATCATTAATGCTATGATAACATGGAGGTACTTTGCACCTCTCTTTATCACTGTTATGTGTGAATGTTTTATTTCTTTGCTGTCTCTAATAAGGTAATCTCTGTAGAAAGAAAAAAAACTATATCTACTGACGAGGTAAAGCTTGGTTAACCCTATCCAAGTCTATAGCCACTTGTTCAATGGGGTCATAAAATGCCTTTTAGAATCACTGAACTATCATTGTGCCAAAACAATAGTTATGGGAACAAGCTTTACAGCATTTCAATAATGCTGACCAAGGTATATGTTACCTACTGACGACGTAAAGCTTGGTTAACCCAAGTCTATAGCCACTTGTTCACTGGGGTCATGAAATGTCTTTTAGAGTCACTGAACTATCATTGTGCCAAAATAATAGTTATGGGATGGTGGATTGGTAAACAGAAATGGTTGCAGATTAATGCAATAAGCACATATTTAAATAAAAGTGAAAATAAAGAAGCTTTCTTACGAGAAGAAAATTGCTTAGAAAAAATAATAAGAGAAAAGATAAATGAGAGTAAAGCACAAGCCGGTAATATATACAGAATGCTATTGCAGATGGAAGAGGAAGTAACAAAAAGTTTGACAAGATGCTGGCAAGACGACTTACAAATAGATGAAAGGGAAATGAAAGAAATAATATAAAATATATATAAGATTAAAAATACGAGAGTTAGAGAGATGAGAAGGAAAATTTTACATAAATGGTACTATACACCAGTACAAATTGCACACTTCCAGGGGAAAGAGAAGGGTAAATGTTGGCATGGGTGCCAGAAAAAGGGAATTTTTATGCATATGCTCTGGGAGTGTGCAGAAATTCAGAAATTTTGGAATGTAGTGCAGAATTAAATTAATAAAATGTTAAACATTAACTGGATAATTACAAAAGAAATAGCAATTTTAATTAAATATAGGGAACTAGGAGAATTCAAGGAAATTAAAGCAGCAGCATTGGAAAGTGCCCAAGCGGTGATGGTATTAGGTTGGAAAGATTCTACAAAATGGACATTACAAAATTGGTACTGGTACATGGTGGACCACATACATTTTGAAATCATGGAAATAAGATTAAACAATTTCGATGACAACAAATTGGAGAAGTTGATGGTGCGATGGAATAAGGTAAAAAATTATATGTTAAGTAGAATCTGTGATGTAAATATGAAAAATAAATTGCAATCACTCTTTTAGTAATACTTGATCAAGATAGAGCCAAGGAATAATAGATAAACAATTTAAAAAAAATTGAATCCTCTTGTATGGGTGGTGGGGGTGATGGGGTGTGTGTTGTTGTTAGGTGATGGGCACATGCACTGTGCACTGTTATATGTTTGTTTTATGTAAACTTTTAAAAATCAATAAAAAAAAATTTTTTTTTTAAAAAGGAGCAAGCTTTATAGCATTTCAGTAATTATTGGGTGACCCAATCGTTACCCAAATACTACAAGTCAATAGTGAAGAAATGACCTAAATCTGTTCAGAGCTAATTCTAACTCTCTCAGGTTAGATAACCAGATTAATTGATTCCCTTTTGATATTCCTTCAGCAAACAATTCCCCACATTCCCAATTAAATGTGTTGCAGCAGCAGAGTGAATTTCTAGGTAAAAAGTGATAGGGAGATGGTACAGCTGGTCTATTGTGTTTGTATTTAAAGTGTATCTTCTGAACCTTGCAAAAACATTTTTAAAAAGCAAAAATACCTTTGAATGATGAGTATGTAGGAGAAATGGGTTTTCCTGATAAACACAGGATGATAACCTAGAAAAACTAAAAAAAACCAAAACAATTAATGTAGAATTATCCTGAAATCCATTCTCCAACATACTTTCTTATTGATGGAGTTTCTTAAAAATGTGAAACGTGTGTTAAATTAGAATCATGTTGCTATCTAATCCCATCAGATGTGTGAAGAACTGCAGCCACAGACATCTGCTGTTTGAGACATTAACACGTTGTCTAGATTCAGACTTTTAATAGGGAAAAAAACATCACTTTTAGATCACATTTTAAATGTTATTGTAATTATTTGCATCTGAGAACAAGGCACTGAAAGGGAAACATGCTGCTCAAGCATCATAAAGAATTACAAAAGGCAAATTGGAAATCAGACATATAGAAGTAATGGATAAAGTGATGTATTACTATTCTGCATTTGTATTACTGAATTATTTAATTTGTATGTAAGAATGTATGAGCTACGCAAATGGAAAAGCAGACAGAACTATAACTTATTTATATATTTTCAATCTTTTCTTCAAAGTGATCTCCCTATTGTTGTTGTTGTTTCATCTAAGAATTGCACAGGGCTTTGGATTCATAGACAAAAAAAGTGCTTTGGAGTAGCAAGGGCACAAATATAAGATCCACTAGCAAATAAAAAATAATGGATTCTCAAGACACATAAACTTTTCCAAGAAAAATATCATGAGAGATGAACTAAACACTGTTGTGATTCCGTCTGAGGCTCCTCAGGGATCGGCTGAACCTCTGCCGGCTCCATGCTCAGAGGGGGAGGATGAGGAACAGGAGGAGGAGGAGGAGGAGGCCCAGGCAGACGGGGAGGAGGAATATCAGGCCGAGGGAGAGGGAGAACAGCCTGAGTCCCCCAGGGTGGAGCTCTCCCCAGCAAGCAGCCTGGAGTCCTCGGATGAAAATGCACAAGCCATCATCGATCTCAGGCAGAGAAGAGCAGCACAACGAAGGGGACAATTAGCCAGGTATTTCCAGCCCTAAATAGGCAACAGCTGGGTTTGGGTGTGGTTCTCCCCAGAAAGGCTGAAAAGGCAGACCCACCCTTCCTGTATTGTGGAGTATTATCTTTGTGAGTCCTGGGACCTGGCTGTGATCTTTGGCGTTTCTGACTCTGGCTTGTGGCCCTGAAGGCTGAAACCTTGGGGGGAAAGACGTGGGTCTTATTCTCTACAGTGGTGTGTGTGCCAGCAAGAAGTCTGCTGTATTGTCTGGCCGTCATGACTCTGCTGTGAAGCCTCATAGCCTGCTTGTTGGGAAGAACAGGTTTTCCTCTGTGTTTATTTTTCAAACTATAAAGTGCTTTTGCTTTTACCAGCGTGTCTGGCTGCTTTTTCCAGTTGGTGTTGAAGTCTGGGGGCACCCAGACAGAACAAAACACCTTGGAGAATATGCATGTCTAAGCACTATTTGTGAAATACACTGCCTTATAAAAATGGGAGAAAAACCATGGCAATCAAGAAAACAGGAAGGAGGAGAAAGCCTGCGTGCAGGCGTCACTGAAGAGTCTGGATTCTATGGATGGTGAAAAACAGGCCCAATGGGCGTAACAGAAGTTCAGAAACAAACAAATCTTTTCCCTCCCTAGGTTCTGCATCATCAGTTTGGAGTCTCTACATCTCTGTAAGAAACCTAAGTCCACCACCATCCCTTGAAGGTGTGTTTTTCCCCCAATGGATGGAAGACAGGCTTCTGGGACTCTCATTCTACCTGATGGTAGGAACCTTGCAAGCAGGAGAATCAGGTATCTAGAGAATATCCAATTATAGGGATATGAAAAACTTTTAATTGTATTAAAATATCTTTATTTTCTTTTGAAATGTAACTTTTGAGCTACAAAATAAACAAGATAAAGACTTTTACACAATGGCTTGAAACCAGAAGAAATAACTAATAAACAAGTAAATAATATATGGATATAATTGATAGCTATAAATAACACAATAAAAATGTAAACAATTGATATATGGATTAGATAAAGCAATAAGGAGTAGTAAATGGTGAACCCAACGGTGTTCGGGTTCGGTGAGTTCGGACAAACTTTACACAAAGTTCGGCAAAACCTGAACCCGAACCCGAACGGTCCGTGGCGCCGTAAAATAAAGTAAAGTAAAGTAAAGTAAAGTAAAGTAAAGTAAAGTAAAGTAAAGTAAAGTAAAGTAAAGTAAAGTAAAGTAAAGTAAAGTAAAGTAAAGTAAAGTAAAGTAAAGTAAAGTAAAGTAAAGTAAAGTAAAGCAAAGCAAAGCAAAGCAAAGCAAAGTAAAGTAAAGTAAAGTAAAGTAAAGTAAAGTAAAAGTAAAGTAAAGTAAAAAGTAAAATAAAACTTAACCTGCCTAAAGGCCCGGTTAGCTCATGCAGAGACAATAGGCAATCTTGGAAATAAAGATGATATTGGACACAAGTGCATTGGTTCACAACATTTCAGAAAATGTTCTGTTCTAGCCCCCAGGAATCAAATGCAGATCACTGGGTATAAATAATAAAGGGTTTACTTTGTACATGGAATATATTTACAAGTAAAGTATTTTCAAATGGAGCTAAAATCTCTAAACGGCTTTGCCGGTATGAGCAGAGAATCTTATCTGCTGTCTAGAGTCCCAGAGAGTACCAGCTGTAAATGTTCAGAAGCAGAGATGTACGGAAAATTATCTTGTAGTCTGGAGTTTTTCTGAAAGTCAAGAATGTGCCATTTTAAACACAAGCCAAATTAAATTAAAACTAGATGCTAGGAATGAAACATGTTGTTCTCTGCAATGAAGCATGGTGTGGCTTACTCTTAAATACCCTGAGGGTGTGGTCCAGTGATCAACAGTACTACTCATAAGTAAGCCTCCATCTACCGAGCCAATCATGCCTGCTAGCTGCCCTGCGTACTCTAGCATCAAGCAGAGGCTCCTCCTCATCTCCTGAGTCATTCATCTCAGGAAGTACAGAAGGCCCTGGTTATAGTTCAGAGTCTGACATCACTTCTTCACTGTCAGTCTTGGGTGCCAGGAACACAGAATGCCTGTATCGTGCCCCCCACTGTCTCTGCATCCTCTGAGTCCATGACTAGGACATGCAGTAACATGAGTGAACTACAACAGAAAGATTCTTGGAAAATATTTGAAATTGCAATAGGGTGGGTGTCAAAGCTCAATGGTTGAACCTGCAGCTTTATTGTGCTGAAGATTTCACTTTAGATTAAATCTGAAACAAACTCTACGTTGAGTAAATATGTAAAAAATTAGCCAAGGACTAACTCTCTCGATTTTTTTTGTATTAGAAACGAAACATAGAAGTCTGATGGCAGAAAAAGACCTCATGGTCCATCTAGTCTGCCCTTATACTATTTCCTGTATTTTATCTTAGGATGGATATATGTTTATCCCAGGCATGTTTAAATTCAGTTACTGTGGATTTATCTACCACGTCTGCTGGAAGTTTGTTCCAAGCATCTACTACTCTTTCAGTAAAATAATATTTTCTCACGTTGCTTATGATCTTTCCCCCAACTAACCTCAGAATGTGCCCCCTTGTTCTTGTGTTCACTTTCCTATTAAAAACACTTCCCTCCTGGACCTTATTTAACCCTTTAACATATTTAAATGTTTCGATCATGTCCCCCCTTTTCCTTCTGTCCTCCAGACTATACAGATTGAGTTCATGAAGTCTTTCCTGATACGTTTTATGCTTAAGACCTTCCACCATTCTTGTAGCCCGTCTTTGGACCCGTTCAATTTTATCAACATCTTTTTGTAGGTGAGGTCTCCAGAACTGAACACAGTATTCCAAATGTGTATTCTATTTTTCCTCTTTCTATGTTCCTCATAAAATATTCTCCCTACCTTCCTTGTTGTGCATGGCCTTCTTCTGCTTTGTTGCTCTATTGCTTCTGTAAAGAAAACAAGGAAGCAAGGCATGATATTCTCAGAGAAAATAGTCAGTAACAAGAAGATGCTTTTATTCCTCTGAAGAGACTTAGTTTCAAAACTTTTCAAGCATGTTGCAAAGCATGATGGGGAATGAGGGAAAAAGATAAAATATACAAATCAGCAAATATAATGCCTTAGGCCTTCCTGTTCTGTTTTATGAGATGAAATAATGCCAACAGATTTCATGTTAAGTGAAACCAATTACGCCAATATAAGTCATGCTTTTTAAATAGGGCTGTAAAATTACAATATAATTAGAGCTCCACTAATGTCAGCATAGGGTCATGCAGATTTGGACATTAGTCAATGAAGTAATTCTGGTAGAGACTGTTTTGACAAGACTTGATTAATTGATATACAATAGCATGATTCATCAGCTATTCCTTGAAACGTTCATAATATCTGCTGGTTATGAGTTCCATAAACTTTTAAGAACATTCTATACTTTACATAAAATCTGTAAATGTATCCTTGTGAGCTTGCATGTTGGTTTCAAAATTGGAAATTTCTATAGTAAATGTTCAGATGCCTATACAACAGTTGTAATGTCTGAGATATCATAACCATCTGTAAGTTAAACAATTATCTCAACATTTATGTTATTATATATATAATTACAATTACAATACAAATAATAGGTTTTTGATCTTGGCTTTATTTAGTCTAGCCTAGTCTAGTCTTTTATTTCTTGCTTGTTACCTACTTTGAGTGGCCCTGGATTAGTTTAAAAAGGTCAAGTAGAACTTAAAAGTATAGTTACATTAATTTAAATGATTAGAGTTATTACTTCTGCAAAAATGATATTAAGTAAGATTAGTTTAGATTATTTGATGATTATAGGGTATTGTTTACAATAAATTGTCCACCTGTAATATGAAATTAACTGCTCTTTCAGCTTCCTAGTGCAGAAGTCTGACCTAAGACTTCTTAGGCCTGACCTAAGCATAGTACACAAATGTGTCTACTACAGCATTCTATGTGTCAACAGCTACTTCAACTGCAATAATACTCAGGCAAACAATAGACACAAACTCAAGGTTAATTCAAGGTTAACTGCTCCAAACTAGATTGCAGAAAATACGACTACAGCAATAGAGTGGTCAATGCTTGGAATGCTCTACCTGACTCCATTGTTACTTCCTCAAGTCAAACCCCCATAGCTTTAACCTTAAACTATCTATGGTGGACCTCCCCCCATTCCTAAGAGGTCTATAAGGGGGCATGCACAAGCGCAGCAGCGTGCTTACCGTCCCTATCCTACTGTCCCCATTTATTTGAACTCATTTTATGAACTCATGTTCATTTTTATACCTGTTACCTTGTTTGAATGAATGAATGAATGAATGGATGGATGGATGGATGGATGGATGGATAAATAAATAAGTAAATAAGTAAATAAGTAAATAAATAAATAAATAAATAAATAAATAAATAAATAAATAAATAAAATGTTCATTTTTATACTTATACCTGTTATCTTGTTTGAATGAATGAATGGATGGATGGATGGATGGATGGATAGATAGATAGATAGATAGATAGATAGATAGATAGATAGATAGATAAATAAATGTTCATTTTTATACTTATACCTGTTACCTTGTTTGAATGAATGAATGGATAAATAAATAAATAAACAAATAAATAAATAAATAAATAAAAATTGAAATTCTAACCAGTGCAGCAAAAATAAGACTGATCTAAGAATTTCACATTTCTCTTTTACTTTTCCAATTTCCCCCCAGCTTCCTGGGTTGATGAGGTTAGTAATTTCACACAACCAACCATTGGGTTCATACTTCTCTATTGTTATTTTTTTTAATTCATTCAGAGCAGAGCAATTCTTGAGGACACAGCAAATGGAATTTATTTATTTATTTATTTATTTATTCAATTTTTATGCCGCCCTTCTCCTTAGACTCAGGGCGGCTTACAACATGTTAGCAATAGCACTTTTTAATAGAGCCAAGCTATTGCCCCCACAAAGCATCCCTTTAAATGATACTGCATGTTATAAATAGGCTCATCATAGGAGTAATATGAAGCCCTTAAGACTTACCTCTGCCAGCGGGCATGGGGGCTGTGAGTGATGAGACTGTCTCCGGCTGATACTTTGTATGACTGAATTGGATGAATGCATATGACTCAATGGGTTTTTTAAAATATATTTTTAATAATTTGTATAATCCTTTTATTATAATTTAGATTTCTTACATATTGTTACATTTATAATGTTGTATGCCACCCCGGGTTGTCTCAAGAAGGGTGGCATAAAAATCAAATGAATGAATGAATGAATGAATGAATGAATAAATAAATAAATAAATAAATATTTGTCTGTTTCCACCAATACATTTAATCCTGTTAATTCCTGGCAATAAATAAATTATTTATACAAATGGTAACAATACATTTTTTTAAAAAAATCAAGTTTCAGAAGAAGACTTTAGCAAAAGTTCCTCTTAAATATTATATCATCTCATTGCCAGCAGAGAAAAGAAATCATTTACAAGGGTTGCTAATATGTATTAGTCAATTATTTGTATAGGGAGAAAGAGAAATGCTAAGAGTAAAACACATTTGAAGATTGTCTCAGACATCACATTTCATGATAATAAATTAATGAACTCTCAAAGATTGAATTCATTGCATTTCCCCCCCTTATCACTCAGAACAGGTGTTTTTCCAGCCTTTTCCAGCTCTATAGAGCTTAAAAGCTGTGCTGGAAGCATTGGTTCATTTCATTTGCAACAAGGCAATAGTATATTCTGTTTGTGTATTTTGACCTTTCCCTATCCAATGTCCAGCGAGACCCTTTCAACCACAATGTGCCACTTGTGTGGCCCATCTACTACCAGTTTCCTGCAAAATGAGGATTACAAACAGTTCATACAATTACAATATGATAGGCCATTGTTGGCGACAATGATGGCGTTGACGATAATTTGATGTTCAAAAGAAGAAAGTGGAAAAATGACACTAACTAAGCACTATAGCAAATGTATATGTATGGGGTAAATCATTCGTGCTGCTTCCAGGATGTGTGAATTTGTTTATTTATTTATTTATTATTTAGATTTGTATGCTACCCCTCTCCGCAGACTCGGGGCGGCTCACAGCAAGATACAGCAAACCATGACAAATCCAAATAAATGTAAAATATTTTAAAAGATTTAAAAAGAACCCCATTTGCTAACAAACACACACACAAACATACCATGCATAAATTGTACATGCCCGGGGGAGGTGTTTCAGTTCCCCCATGCCTGACGGCAAAGGTGGGTTTTAAGGAGTTTACGGAAGGCAGGGAGAGTAGGGGCAGTTCTAATCTCTGGGGGGAGTTGGTTCCAGAGAGTCGGGGCCGCCACAGAGAAGGCTCTTCCCCTGGGGCCCGCCAACCGACATTGTTTAGTTCAGTGTTTTTCAACCAGTGTGCCGTGGCACACTAGTGTGCCGCATGACATGGTCAGGTGTGCCGCGAAGCTCAGAGAAAGAAAACAAGAGAGAGAGAAAGAGAGAGAGAGAAAGAGAGAGAGAAAGAGCAAGAGAGAGAGAAAGCAAGAGAGAGAGCAAGAGGGAGAAAGAAAGCAAGAGAGAAAGAAAGAGAGGGAGGGAAGGTGGGAGAGAGAAAGACATAGAGGGAGGTAGGGAGGGAGAAAGGGAGCAAAAAAGAGGAGAGAAGGAAGAAAGAAAGAGGGATGGAGAGAGAAAAAAGGAGGAGAGAAAGAGGGAGAGAGAAATAGAGCGAAAGGGAGGAAGAGAGATAATTTTTTTGTCCAAACTTTTTTTAGCTGCCCCCCCCCTCAATGTGCCCCATGGTTCTGTAAATGTAAAAAATGTGCCGCGGCTCAAAAAAGGTTGAAAATCACTGGTTTAGTTGACGGGACCCGGAGAAGGCCCACTCTGTGGGACCTAATTGGTCGCTGGGATTCGTGCTGCAGAATTTGACATGCATTCAGTCTTAGAGCCTTCTTTCTACATTAAATGGAACAGAAAAAATGTGTTTACTTGCACTGATTTCCCCCACATAAATACATATTCCCATATAACATTTTCCCATCCTTTTTTGAGGCAACACAGCATTGCAAAGTTCAGAGAAAAATGCCTTTTTGCAATCTGCATCCTTAATATGCAAAGTGTGAATTAGCTGATTCACTTAAAAGAGGGAAAGGAAATAATTTCTCCGATATTCTAGATACACACAAACTATCATCAGTTTATACATAAGAATAATTAACAGAGCCAGGCAGATTGTTAACACCTTGTTAGGGATGGGAAAAAAGCTTTGAAAAAGCAACATTCAGAGTATGAGACACACCCAAATTTTCAACCTCTTTTTGTGGAGGGGAGGTGTATCTTATACTCCAAAAAATACGGCATCTTCAATTTAGGATTTACTTTTTTCAAAAAAATACTTCATTTCTTTGGTGGGGTGAGGGTTGTGGTATGGGAATCAATTGCAAAATGATTGGAAGGGCAATTTTCTGTGATTGTTGTGGCATGCAATCCAGATTTCGTGGAGGGAAAGCAAAGTTTAGATAATTTGTTTAGTAGGACAAGCTCTAGATTGTCAAGACAGTTCCTCCCTAGAAATTCTCAGAATCTATCTTTAATGATGCAAGTAGTTTCATTTAGTATGGCAAGATCTCTGTCTATAGGTGAGGAACAAAAAAAATACTTATCTGTCTTGGGTTTTGAAGCCTGACACTGTTGGAATCAGCCTTCAATGTTCATACATTATTATAAGTGAATGATTTAGAATTTATTCTTTGCAAATATTTAGATGAGTTGAAATATTGGGACTAGCAATGGCTGCATCTTTCAAGGGGCAGAAATAAAGCATAAATTAATAATTACATTAATTCTCAGCGATAGAATAGAATATTAGAAATGATTTGACCTTTTGATATGAGATGATGAAGAATTAACAATGGCAATATTATCTGGCCAAAGATCCAAGTGACCAAGATATCTCTATAATTTCTCTCTCTAATTGCCTATAGGAAAAAAGCAGACATAACCTCTGTTGTGGTTAGCTCTGGCCCAGCTCTTGCCCCAAGGACTGTGGATATGGGGGAGACATCCACATGCTGCAGGCCTGTTTTGCCCCCCGGTAGAATCTGCTGATGAAGGCTCCTCTGACCAAGAAGACATGAGTGACAGGGAGGAGGAGAGTGTGGCAGACAGCTCAGAAGGAGATCAATTATCTAGCTCCTCCTTGGATTCGGAACAAGAGTTAATGATACAGCCACACATGAGGAGAGCGGTGCATAGGCAACAACAACTGAGAGATTATTATAACAAGTGAGGCCTCGGAAAAGTCAGAATGCTTTAATCAGAACACATGCCAGGCAGGCAGGTACAGGCTTAAAGAGCAAAACACATTACAGAGGCTTTTATACACAAAGCTGCCTGAGGCAGCAACCAATTAACCCTGGAGAAACTTCCCGCTTACTATGTATCCAGGGGACGCGCGCCAATCAGCACCCTGGAGAGCCACGGCTCGCAAGACTCCTAGCGGCCGGCTGTTAATAACAGACAGACACAACACTCCTTTTCCCTTGGCTTGCACACACATAATCCTTTAAATAAGATGGTCTGTGGCAGACCCTCTCTGAACGACGTGGCTCCGTGACGCGAGCCGGACTCAGATTTAACCCCTCAGCTTCCAGGCTCGATTCAGCACTTTGGAATTGCTCCGCCTCTCGCCCGGCTCCAGCGATTGCTTCCCCGGGTCTGCAGGCGGCACTTGGGGTTTCCTGGAACCCTTCTTCTAATTGGTCCTCGGACATCCTTTCCTCCACATCAGCACTCCTGTCTAGGCGCACCTGATCCAGGTGCCTTCTCCAGACTCTGCCATCCTTCAGCATTACCTCGAAAGAATGAGGCCCCAATTCCCTGCTAATAATTCCTTTTTCCCACGTTTTGTTCCCGGAATAAGAACGCGCATACACCCTGTCTCCCGTATGTATTACCCTGAGGGGAGGTTCCAGCCATTGCGCCTCGATGGTGTAACCTGGGTGCAACCTGTCCAGCATAATACTTAATTTCCTACCCATTAGAAGCTCGGCCGGGGTCCTGCCTGTGGACACACATGGAGTAGAATGCTGGGCCAACAATACATCCGCCAACTTCTCTTTCCACGAGCCCTGTGGCATTTTCTTTAAAGCCTCCTTAACAATTCTAACTGCCCGTTCTGCTTGGCCATTACTGGCCGGATACCAAGGTGAGGAAAGCGCATGCCTAATTCCTGCAGATGCTAGAAAAGACTCAAACTGAACTGAAGTAAACTGTGGCCCATTGTCAGAGACTAAAAGATCCGGAAGGCCATGTGTGGCGAAAAGGGCCCTTAACACATCAATCACTGCCTGGGCCTGAGTGGACCCTAACTGGGCCACTTCTACCCATTTTGAATAAGCGTCAATTGTAATTAAGAATGTCTGGCCCATAAACGGACCGGCCAGATCTATGTGTACTCTAGTCCAGGGCCCAGGAGGCGGCTCCCATGCCAATGACTCTGCCCGAGGGGGAAACAGTCTGCTCTCCTGACAACTCATGCAATCAGCCACCCTCTGTTCTATCTCTCTGTCCATACCAGGCCACCAGACATAGTCCCTGGCCAATCCTTTCATCCTCACAATGCCCGGGTGACCCCTGTGCAACATGGACAGTACTTGATTCCGCAACCTACCTGGCACCACGACCCTCTCACCTCTTAGTATAGTGCCCTTCTCAACAGAGAATTCCATCCTGCAATGCCAAAAGGGAACCAGATGCTCGGCGGGGGTGGAATTCGGCCAGCCCCGCAGTACCCACTGTCTCACCTGGGATAAAATACGGTCCCTACCGGTTTCCCTGGCCACCTCCCTTGCAGACAAAATTGAAGACCCTTCGGATAAAGCAAATACTGAGCAGGAAGGGGCAGGATCTGACAGTAATTCGGCCAGGGGGCATCGGCTGAGAGCATCAGCATGGGCTATGTGGCGTCCTGGTTTATAAACTAAGGTATAATTGTAATTGGCCAAAAAAATGATCCACCTTGACATGCGTGGTGATAAAACGATGGGACTCTGTCGGTTACCTGCTAATAAACCTAAGAGTGGCTGGTGGTCTGTAACTAACTCAAAACTCCGGCCATATAAGTATTCATGGAATCGACGGACTCCTGCGATGAGCGCCAATGCCTCCTTGTCAATGTGCCCGTAGTTCCTCTCTGCCTGGGCAAGGGTCCGAGAAAAGAATGCTATGGGCGCTTCCGAGCCATTTGGCAATCGATGACTTAGGACAGCCCCGACGCTGTACTGTGAGGCGTCGCAAGTCAGGACCAAAGGTAACCCCGGGGAGTATTGAGCCAACACATCATTTGACAAAAGAATTCTCTTGACCGCCCCAAATGCGGCTTCCTCCCTCGGACCCCAATGCCAACTCGAACGGGTGTCCAGCAGCCGGTGAAGGGGTTCGGCTACTGATGCCTTATGCGGAATAAAAACCGCATAGAAATTTAAAAGCCCCAAGAATGCCTGGAGTTCGGCCTTTGACCTGGGCCTGGGGGCGTCCTGGATTGCCCGAGTCTTATCCGGGGTAGGATGTATCCCCTTTCCATCCACTCTGAAGCCTAAAAACTCTACCTCTGGAACGCCAAATACACATTTCTTAGGTTTAAGTTTCAACCCCGCCCCTTGGAATTTAGTTAACACTTTCCTAACTCTTGGTAACAGTTCGTCCATGGAACTCCCCGACACCAGGACGTCGTCAAAATATGGTACAGTTCCCTCAAGCCCATACAATAACCGCTCCATTAACCCTTGGAAAATTCCCGGAGCGATGGAGACCCCAAACTGAAGGCGATTACATCTAAAAACCCCCCTGTGGGTAATAATAGCCTGGGCTTCGGCAGTCTGGGGGTCCACGGGGAGCTGCTGATATGCTTGTGATAGGTCAAGCCTCACGAAGACCTTGCCATTTCCCAGCGTGTGGAGCAGCTGCTGCACCACTGGCAAAGGATAAGAGTGGTGGGCTAAAGCCCGGTTAACCGAACATTTATAGTCCCCGCATAATCTAATACCCCCATCCCCTTTGAAGGCAATGACCAATGGGGTCTCCCACGTCGCTTGGTCCACCGGTTCCAGTACACCTTGAGAGATTAGACAGTCCAGTTCAGCGTCCACCTTTGGCCTGAGAGGAATTGGCACCCTGCGGGCTTTCAGCCGCACTGCCGGTACCTGGGGGTCCAGACTGAATGAAATTGGGCTTCCCGTATAACACCCCAACCCCTCGTTGAAAACTGAGGGAAACTCCCTAGCAAGGTTATCAAAGGCTGAAGCCCCATTAACCAAATTAACCCCCGAGACTGATAACCCCAATGATTCAAACCAATTTAAACCCAAAAGATTTGAAAAAGGTCCATCCACCACAATTAAAGGCAGCTTGCCCACAAACGACTTGAATTTGACTGTAAAACGACCCTCCCCCAGAATTGGAATCAAGGAGCCCTGGTAGTCTTTGAGAACTGAGCTGCAGGGTCGAAGGTGATTCTTGCTTAACTTAGGAAAACAACGCTTCAGGGTAGACCATGAAGCCAAAGAGTGCGCCGATCCCATGTCAACTTGCATCGAGCACCAAGCGTTTCCTAGGCGAACTTCAACAGAAATTTTATCCATGCCGCTCGACGTCTTCCGGACATACGAGGCAGTTAGGCGCGGAAAACTGTAGACGGTGTTACATTCATCCCGGCGATTTGATGAAAATTGCTTTTGCCATCGAGGGTTGTAGCTCTGGGACTCCCTCTGCTCCCTCCTCGGGGTTGGTGGGGATCTGCGGGAACGGCAGACCCTCGCAATATGACCCCCGGGCACCACATCGCCTGCAAGCTGCATCCCTAAATGGGCAATTAGATCTAAAATGACTTCCCCCGCAGCCCCAACACGGAGACAACGGAGGACGGGAATGGCCAGCAAGCGGATTCCGGCTGCGGTTAGCTGCCAGCCGGCAAACCTCTTTCTCCTCCCCAGCATTTGAATCCTCCTTCTCTGCCAGAGGCGGGGGCTTGTCTGGCAGTGGCGGCACTTTACTGGTAACATTTACGGAACTGTCCATGGCCGCCAGAGACAAGGTTGACAGCTCAAACGCGCGGGCTTCCGCCAGAGCCGTTTGAAAGGTTAAGTCTCGGGTGGCCAGGAGACGCCGCTTAAGGCGTCCATCCCTCACCCCAAAAACCAACCTGTCCAGTAAATAGTCGTTTAGATCAGTGAATTCACAGTATAAAGCCGCCCTGCGGAGAGCGGCGACAAAACCATTGATCGATTCTCCTTCCGCCTGGTTCCTCTGGTAAAATTTGTATCTGCGGGCACAGCGGGACGGGGCAGGGGCATAATGGTCTTGCAGCGTAGTCAGAAATTGCTGCCATGGAATCTCATGTATTGAGACTGGGGCGAACAAAGCCCTCGCCGTCTCAAACATCTCCGGGCCACAAAATCCTAGGAAATAAGATCGTTTTCTATCCCCTGATATTTCAGTATAGCCATTAGAAATTAAAAAACAATCGAAGCGTGCCACGTATGAATCCCACGTCTCCCCTTGAGGGTCGAAAGGGGGAAAGGTCAGCTGCACCGACATCCTCACTTACGGTTATAATACCTAATAAGACTTCGCATGGAATGTTCGCCTCTCGTCGCCAGTATAACAAGTGAGGCCTCGGAAAAGTCAGAATGCTTTAATCAGAACACATGCCAGGCAGGCAGGTACAGGCTTAAAGAGCAAAACACATTACAGAGGCTTTTATACATAAAGCTGCCTGAGGCAGCAACCAATTAACCCTGGAGAAACTTCCCGCTTACTATGTATCCAGGGGACGCGCGCCAATCAGCACCCTGGAGAGCCGCGGCTCGCAAGACTCCTAGCGGCCGGCTGTTAATAACAGACAGACACAACAATATCAAAGAAAATGAGGCCACCTGTGTTTGGGTGGGGCTGTGGTAATTAGTGAGGCTGCTATAAATAGCAGCCTGTGGGTTTGGCCATTGTGGAGGATTATCTGATTGTTGTGTTTTGTGACTGCTTTACTGACTTTGACTTTTTGTATGCTGATTTTCCCCCGCTTTGAAACTAAACCAGAGCAAAGTGTGTTTCACTTTGTGAAAGAAGAAGGACTGTGAATTGCCTCACAGCTGCAAGCTAAGTATCACAGAACTGATAAGGGACTTGTACAAATTACCAGTTTGTTTGGGGACAAGTGCTCTTTGCTATACCAAAAGAGGGCTTAGTTTAAGTGAATTTTCATTATAAAGAACATTGTTTTGAATTTTCAAACGTGTGTGTGTGTCTGAAATTTGTACCTGTGAATTTTTGGGAGGAGTCTACCAGAGAGCCCGACAGAACAACCTCCATTCACTTTGCACGAAAATATTAAGGAAACTAACTTGGTATTTTGTAAATCCAGATTTTTGGCATCGTATCACAGATAACTCAAGGGTTGTTCTGCACACTTAATAGTTAGCTTAGTTTATAGTTTGGATTATATGATGGAGAATATATAAAAAATACTGTATGCCTATGAAAATAGATATATTCTATATTAAACTTCTAAAAAAGAAGGCCTTGGATAGATATGCAACCAAAGATTCAGTTTAAAAAGTTTATTTAACTTACTCTAGTTTAACTTAATAGCATAGTGTGTTATAAAAATGATGTATCATATGCAATGTATAAAGAATATAATTGGTTAAATTTACAAAAGCCATTGCACTTAAAAAGGAAGGAGCAGGAAAGGGAAAAATAGAATGGAAGAAGATATTTGGTTAATAACTTACTTTGCAAAATTGTATCAAGATATGCATTTAGTCGTAGAGGTTCAGTGCTTTATTGAAAAGACAATACCACAATTTCTAAGCAAATGGGCACTTTTTTCATAAGTTGAAGAAAAGTTGCTAGCAGCACTCTGCTTTTGGTGCTTCAAAATCAAAACACCTTGTGCTGTATCTGCCTTCTATCTTTGTTTCCACATCAAAGCGATGGATTACCAGCTTGAGTTTTCGGTGCTGTTGCCCAGTTTTAGAAACGATTTGACAGATAATATGTCAGTACATACAGCCAACTTTTAAAAATAATATTTTCAGTTTGTTGCCTCACAGAACTTAGCTGCAACACTTCTGCCAAATATCAACAGTGCAGATTTGGGAAGGGAGAGGTAAAAAGAGTAAACGCAAAATGTCACATATTAAATATACAACTAGGAGAGTAACTATTCTAAAACAGAGGGCAGTAAGGAAAACTTACACCGACTATGTTTAAAATACTTTTCTCCCCAGTCCCCAAATAATGTCTTGTAAATTATAGAATGGTTACAATAGAATAAGTGTAGGAAAACAATAGCAGGATCACAGAGTTGTCCTTCTCCGGGTCCCGTCAACTAAACAATGTCGTCTGGCGGGCCCCAGGAGAAGAGTCTTCTCTGTGGCGGCCCCGGCCCTCTGGAATCAACTCCCCCAAGAGATCAGAACTGTCCCCACCCTCCTTGTCTTTTGCAAATTACTTAGGACCCACCTATATCTCCAGGCATGGGGGAATTGAGACATCTCCCCCAGGCTTTTACAGTTTTCTGTATGCGTGTGTTGTATGGTTTTTAAATGATGGGTTTTTAAAGATGACTTTTTAATATTAGATTTGTTTACATTGTCACACTGTTTTATTACTGTTGTAAGCCGCCCCGAATTTTCGGTGCGGGGCGGCATACAAATCTAATAAATTATTATTATTATTATTATTATTATTATTATTATTATTATTATTATTATTATTATTATTATTGAGTTGCATGGAAACAGTACAGACTGTTTCACTTGGGCCAATTTTATTTATTTATTTAGTTATTTATTTAGTTATTTAGTTAGTTAGTTAGTTAGTTAGTTAGTCAAACTTAACTGATATAAATATAAACATGATTATGAATACAGGAAATGGATATGGATAAAGGGGGACAGTAGGACAAGGGCAGTAGGCACATTGGTGTGCTTATGCATGTCCCTTACAGACCTCTTAGGAATTTGATGAGGTCAACAGTAGACAGTTAAAGTTAAAGTTTTGGGGGTTTGGGGATGAAACCACAGAGTCAGGCAGTGCATCCTGGGCATTGATCACTCTGTTGCTGAAGTTGTCTTTTCTGCAATCAAATTTGCAGCTGTTTGCCTTAAATTTGTATCTATTATTTGCTCATATGATGTTGGGGTTGAAGTTGAAATAGTCATTGATAGATAGGACATTGTAGCAGATAATTTTGTGTACTATTTTAGGTCAGACAAAAGGCAGTGTATTTCTAAGTTGTCTAAGTCCAAATTTCCTGTCTGGTGGCATAGGTATTTCCATAAAACGGTTTCAGAATATTGAACTATGGAAAACACAGTATGTTAACCTATCCATGATAAAAATGTTTCAACAGCAGGGGGTTTTTTGGGGGGGGTTGCAAGCAAGGAAGTGGTTTTAGAATATAAATTAATCTCAGTGATAGCATAGTGGAAATAGGTTTTCTATTTATAATAAAGATTTAGTAAGGGATTTATAAATCATTTTTACCCAAGCAAGTTGTAGCTTTATACAAGATTTGAAAAAGTATGCTTCAATAGAATTCCTTAAGACCATTAAAATCATAACAAAAACAAAGCAGATCATAAAAACAAAACACACAGCACTCAGAGCACATTTATTGCTAGAAACTATATTAAACTTCTGCAGCTTGGCTAAATCTAAAATTCTCAGATATATTTGCCTTTATCCTCGGTTAAAAATTGTAGGTCTGAGGTTAAGAACAGGCTGTTCTGCAATCTTATGAGGAAAAGTAGGCATAAACTGGTCTGCTTTGCAAATATTATGGGTTTCTACTAGGTGAAACAATTGGTTTAGAGTTCAAGAGATCTCCTATCTTATTATTTATTTTTCAAGAGGAAAAGTATCAGGATACCCTTCCCCTCTTGTGAACAGTTTTATTGCATCCAAAAATCTTCTCAGTTGTAACACAGTAATGTTTTTACTATATCTCAGGAGAGGAAATAAGGATGCTTAAGAGCGGAAAAGCCAAAAGATTCTCATTACACTTTTGGTAACCCTTCCTTTGGGATCTTCCTTTGGAGTAGATTCCATACAGACATACACAGACATGCAAGATCTCCAGAGATACATTTGTAAATATTGTGACCTAAAGGCCAGAGATTCCGCATTCGCTGATTTACAAGGTTCAGGAAATGTTTGCCTATTTGTGTATTTGTTTTGAAGTTTCTTCAGCACCCACCAGAACACTGGATTGTGTGTAAGTAGGTTTAGTTATCACTTAAATGTTTATATCTCCCTTATTCTTTGACTCCGAATGATTTACCTACCAACACCCCCCCCAAAAAAAGCATTAAATACATATACTTAAAGACCTGTTTATTAGATGTTATATCTTTATTTTTGGTGAACTCAAGCTTACCTAAGCTCCCAGCGACCGATAAGGTCCCACAGAGTTGGCCTTCTCCAGGTCCCGTCGACTAAACAATGTCGTTTGGCAGGCCCCAGGGGAAGAGCCTTCTCTGTGGCGGCCCCGGCCCTCTGGAACCAACTCCCCCGGGAGATTAGAATTGCCTCCACCCTCCCTGTCTTTCGTAAACTACTCGAGACTCATTTATACCGCCAGGCATGGGGGAGTTGAGATATTCCTTCCGCCTAGGCCATTATAAGTTATGCAGGGTATGTTTGTGTGTATGTTTGGTTTTTATAAATAAGGTTTTTTTGCTGTTTTATTATTGGATTGTCACATGCTGTTTTTATCATTGTTGTTAGCCGCCCCGAGTCTACGGAGAGAGGCGGCATACAAATCCAATAAATAATAATAATAATAATAATTATTATTATTATTATTATTATTATTACTACTACTACTACTACTACTACTACTACCTTTTATTTTTTCCACAAATCCTATAAAGTGAATAAAACTGAAGCAAAATGCCTGGCTCAGGATCACTCCTATCCATCAAGTCTAAGTGAGGACTACAACTCACAGTCTCCCAGTTTCTAATCCAGCACCCTAATCACTGCACTAATTATTATTTCTGATTTAGGGAAATAAGAATGGGCAATTCTGTCTAGCAGCCTTAAGGTGCATGTCTGATGTCCTGGAATTGGCTGAAAACGAAGTCAGTTTAAGAAATTGTCCTCTGCATTTGAAGTGACATTGATATTCTGCCATTCTGTTTGAACTTTAATTATAATAGATGTGATCTGGTGGGGGGGGGGGGTTTACCCTTTTTGGAAAGCAAATGCCAATAGCTTTCTTCCCCCCCCCCCCACTTCTTGATAGACTTTTTGTATAAGCTCCTTTCCATCAACTCCCCATTGCATGGGATGCTTTTGAACTTGGCATGTGGACAAACATCATATCTAGCAGTCCCAGAGAGGCTGTTCTTTGCTCACACAATGAGCATTTCAATGGTGGACTGATGCGAGAAATAAACAGACTCAAAACTTGTCTGGTCACTTTGATTAAAATGGGGAATTAGCTGAAGTTTGTCAATTTCATTGTCTATCATTTATCCTTTTTGTGCCTATTCAAATAATGTGACTTAATCAACTGAAAAAGAGACTAAGCACCTATTTGAAAACTTACTTTGGTCGGTAAGCCACTCTCACCCAGTCACATGGCCTTTAAGTCACTCCCGGTCACATGATTGTCAAGCCTCTCCCACCTGGTCACATGGCCGGCAAACCTCTTCTATCCGGTCACATGACAATCAAGCCACACCCACAAAATAAGCCATGCCCATAGCATAGCAGTAAAATTTTTGGCAGCCCATCACTGCTCCCACTCTACTGTGATGTTATATGTTGTTGTATGTATCCATTTCCCCCATTTAGATCTCAGACCAACTCAAGTTCCTCCTTTCATTAATGGTCAGTTGCAAGGAACCGGATCTAGTTTCACATCATGCAGGTATCTGATGGTAATATAAACAGTTGTGCTATAAACTATACCAGGTGGAAGAGCGGAAAATGTATCAAATATTAGTTTTCTGAAGATCTATAGAGACTCTCAACCATCCAGGTGATGGTTATCCCACAGGTACTTTTTCAAGAGGCAACTGGATTTTCTGGATTGTTGTTTTTTATTAACATGTTTTGCTTTTCATCCAAGAAACTTAATCAGCTCTAACTGGATGGAGGGGAATAGAAGGATTTATATTCCTTTCAGACAGCTGGTCATTTGCATTCTTTTAGTGAGTCATTAAGGCCACCTGGAGATTTATCTGTGTTATCAGGGTCACATGAATGGTGCAAATTTGTGACTGGTGTGGAGTTTTCTCGGAACTCTTGGTCAAAGAGGCCATCTATATCAAAATTGAATAGCCCCCCTCAACAGAAAGGGAAGGACATGACATCTATCTCGAGCCTACAACATATCCCTTTCAATAGTTCCAAGAAGGTTCCACACCCATCTGCACCACTCAGGTGATCCTGATGACACAGATAAACCTCCAGGTGGCCTTAACAACTTGCTAAAAGAATGCAAATGGCCAGCCATCTGCAAGGAGTATAAATCCTTCCATTTCCCACCTTCCAGTCAGAGCTGAAGAAGTTTCTTGGATAAGGTGACCAGACATCCCGCTTTCTGTGGGACAGTCACACTTTTTCAAAATCTGTCCCGCATCCCACGCCATTTCAAAAATGTCCCAATTTTCTTTCTTCCTCCCTCCCCCGCCTCTCCCTCTCTGTCTCTCTTTCTCCTCTATGGTGACAGCGGAAGGAAACAGCAAAGTATCTTGGGGTCATCCGGGGCGGGTTGTACTTCCTGTGTCTTCCAGCTCAGGGTAGGCTTCCAGAAGAACTCTTCGGAACTGAGTGAGGGGATCCGGCTATAACAGCCCATTACTCAGGCCATACTTGCCAGGCACCAGCAGCCTTTACATCACCAAGAGGTGAGGGTGTGAGAGAGAGAGAAAAACAAAACATTTAAACTCCCCCCTGTCAATGGTGTCCCGCTTTAGCAATGCTGAAATCTGGTCACTTTATTCTTGGATGAGAAGCAAAATGTCTACAAAGAAAATCAAGAAAGGCCAGTTGCCTCTTGAAAAAGCTACTTTGGGACATTAGATCTCTGTTTCATTTTATATATCTTTAAAAGTTAACTTATTGTACAAAACAGAGACTACACTACAGGCCTAGGTTATGAACCAACATGTCAACCATGTTCTATTACAAAAAACAATATTATAATATTATTTTTATGGCGGGATTGATGGAAAACATTAGCTCAATTTGAGAACCTGTCTAGAAAGAAGCAATCAAATATGCTATCTTCAGCCGACCAGAAGTAACAAATAAAGACCAATATGCAGGTTATAAAGCTGGATTTCTGAAAACCAGAATTCATCCAATTGCATTATAACTAAATCAGAAATTCAAGTCCTTTCTGCCCTCTCTCTATATTCATTCTTATGATTTTGGAAATTAACAGAGATTCCTCATCATGTTAAAGAGGGGGGGGGGGGAAGCTGTATGCTTTTTGGTTGCAAATATATATCTGCTGAAGTGGATTGAATTCTTCAAAAGCTTATAGCATAATGGATTTGATGCTAATAAATTTTTGATTCAAGCTTAACTTCTAATAGCTTCACAAGCACAATGATCTTGGCAACAGAAAATGACCAGCCTACAGTTTGGTATTTTCTAGCCGGTCTCCCATTCAAATGCTTCCAGGGTCCTCCACTTAGCATTTTAAGTTTAGTGTAGGACAGCTCCATTCCCTTTGTTGAGTTTGGAATACTATTCACTAGGGCAATAATATTGAAACAACTAGCAAAAGAGCTTAAAGTGATCAAAGACACTCCATGGCAAAATCTATATGTGTTTGTGTGTGAACACTGGGTGGCAGTAGTATTTCAAAATTAAGCTTATCCACTTATTTATTATTGCATTTTTATCCCTAAATGTGATGACTATGAGGCCTTCTTCATTTTGTCCCTACAAGAGTAATGAATTCTTTGAAACGGGTTGGTTGACAGAGGGGGACAGGCCAAAAGTTGGATTGAGATTGGTTCACTTGATTCAAACCCAATACTGAGGCTATGTTGGTTGCTCAGGAGGCACACGACAAATAATGTTACACATTATAGTAATCCTCCACTGAGGACCACAACTGGGGTCAGAATTTCTGATATTAAACAAGGCAGTTATTAAATGAGCTGTGCCCAATTTTAGACCTTCTTTGCCATGGTTGTATCGTAAGAGTATTGCCACAATTATTAAATGCAAACATTAAACGAGTCTAGATTTTCTCACTGACTTTGCTTGTCGGAAGCTGATTGGTCAGGTCAGAAGTGGCTATCACATGACCCAGGGATGCGGCAATCATCATACATGCATGCCGGGTACCAAGCCCCCAAATGTTGCGTATGTGTCTATGGGGATGCTGCAATAAGTCTTAAATCACTTAAATGCCATTGTCACTTCAAATGGTTGTAAATGAATGGCTATAAATGAAGTGGAGAACTAGCTGTATTCACTGGGTTTAGAATGTGTTCTGTCGGGCTCTCTGGTAGAATCCTCCCAAAAATTCACAGGTACAAATTTCAGACACACACAAGTTTGAAAATCACAACAGAATGTATGGGCATATGTCCCAATTGAAGAAGATGTTAAAAATATAATTTTATTGTGAGCAAGAGTATTGTGGTTGTGAGATAATTTATTTTATTATTTTTTAATTTTTCTACCTGTAAACTTTCCTTGCACATTTGATGTAGAGTTATTGGTGTGTGAGAGTTTTTAAAAAAAAGACTATTAATGCCCGTGAAATCCTTGCAGGCATGTATAATGGGGAAGTCCTTCACATTGCCTAATTTGCCTGGTAAGTTAGTTGGATCACCTGATCTTTTCACTGAACCCAATATAATCAATTTCACAATCTCACAATCATTTTAATGATGTCAACAGAAAACTTATTTTTCATTGCTTACAGTATATGAGTGAAGTATGCTTGAGAAGCAATAGTAGTTACTGGTTCTAAGAAACTACAGTTCATCATAAAAGGAATTGGAAGGAAAAATACAGGGGGAAAGTATATGTGTGTGTTGCACAAGGAGGGCAGTCATCAAATACTGTAGATTAGAGCTATATCTTTGTCTTCATCTGATCCATGTTATACACATCACTTACATTGTTTATGTTCCAAGTTTTGCTTTTATTAATAGAATACAGAAAACAAACTAGAAGAATTATAAAAAAGAATTATAAAAAGTTATAAATCAAATTTATAAATGGTTTATAAATCAAATAAATCAAATTAAATTAAATTAAATTAACAAGGCCAAAAAAAACCTGTATATATGTACTATATTTGAAGTTTCTACAAAAGCATTTCAGTGAATGGCAGCCCTATTTCATTATCATCATCCATAGCTAATCATCTTAATAAGTGATTCATTTACAAATTGTTAATATCAACAGTGTAGCAAACTACTGAATAAAGTAACACGTACTTCCTCCGACAAAGATAAATCAAAGAGCATCCCAAGTGCACATCTCTTCCTTTAATCATGAACTAATCTTTGAAGAACAGGCTATCATTCTCTCATGAGCAGTCTGGCATCTCGATTGAGATGGCTGGATGTAAAATTTGAAATAGGAAACTGTCAGCCTTAGGTACTATCACAGGCTTCTGAAATACCCTAGATCAGAGATGTCAAACTCAATTTCATTGAGGGCCACATCAGTGTTGTGTTTGACCTTGAGGGGTGGGGCAGCATGGGTGGGTGTGGCTAGCTTAAGGTGACCAGACGTCCTGCATTTAGCAGGACAGTCACGCTTTTTAGTAATTTGTCCCCCGTCCCAGGGCATTTTTTAAAAAGTCCCAATTTTTCTTTCTTTCTCTCTTTTTATTTGCTCACTTCTCCCCCCTTCCTCTTCCACTGTTGCTCGCAGGAGGGATTGCTGGGCAGGTGGAGGGATGGAACAGCATTTGCGCCAGGCGGGAAAACCCATCTGCTCACCAGCTCGCCTGGCGAATAAAGGTGGATCTGTCTCAGCCCGGCATTTTTCCTTGCCTTTGCCCCAGTGTCACGAGTTAAGAGATTGAGCATGCTCTCTCATTGATGGGGAAAGAGAGAGAGCAAGAGACAGAGAGAGAAAGAGTGAGAAAGAGAGAGCAATAGAGAGAGAGCAAGAGGGAGAGAGAAAGAGAGAGCAAGAGAAAGAGAGAAAGAGAGAGAGCAAGAGAAAGAGAAAGAGAGAAAAAGAGAGAGAGAGAGAAAGAGAGAGAGTGTGTGTGAGAGAGTGCAAGCAAGAGAGCAAGAGTGTGAGATAGAAAAAGAGAGAGAGCGCAAGTGACAGAGAGAGAGAGGGAGAGCAAAAGACCGAGAGTGAGAGAGAGCAAGAGAGAGAGGGAAAGAGAGAGAGGGAGAAAGAGAGAGAGAGGGAGAGAGAGAGCGCAAGAGAGAGAGCAAGAGGAGGGGAAAGAAAGAGAGAGAAAGCAAGAGAGAAAGAGAGAGAGAAAGCAAGAGAGATAAATTATTTTTGTTATATTTTTTTTGGCTAAACTTTTTTTTAGCCTCCCCCCCCTCGCTCAATGGTGTCCCTCTTTCCCAATCTTAAAATCTGGTCATTTTAGGCTAGCTCAATGTCACTTGCATTGGGGGTTTTTTGTGGTGACCTGAGCGCTCCCGAGCTCCATTTTTTGCTGCCATGGCTGTCTGCAACTCTCTGCCAGAGAAAATGGAGCTTGGGAGCCCATTTTCACTTGCAAAGTGCTCAGTGCCACCACAGCACCCTTTTGGTCAGTTCTTCATTGTTTCCAGGCCAGATCTAAGTAGTCTGTGGGCTAGATGTGCTCCTGAGTCTTGAGTTTTACATCCCTTGCCTAGATCCACACTAGCTATTTAAAAAATAAGCTCCGCACTTTCAATTAAATGAAAATTTGATCAAATTGCAACATGAATGACCAAACATTGCTTAAGTTAAGAATACAATATCTTTATTATTTTATGGATGAAGTGTATCGTAGTTCACTTCACTAGTTTCAACTTAGTTTCAATCAATTTTTCATTTATAAGTGGTATTTTTTTAAAAAAAAACCAGGATTGTAATTGCCAAATGGGTGTATTTCTTATCATGAGAATTTTATCCTAAAGAAACACATGTTGATAATCATGAGTACAGCTAAAATTTTCATTTATACAGGTTTTATTTTCATAAATATCCATATGGTTTAATTTAAAACTATGGCATGATGTGAATGCTGATTTTTCTTTAAAAACATTTGAGCATCCAATGAAATATTTGTTTTACATCACATATACCAATTCATTGATTTTTAATCAGTCATTTTGTTCTAAAATGTTTAATATAAAAACTATTAATACCCCCAATCTAATATGCATTTCAATTTAACCAAAAGATGAAACACACATACGTACACACACATTTAACAATTCAGAAATTGTATGAAGAATGCTGGCTTGCAAATGCAAATTTGTTGTTCAATTTTTATAATGTTATGACTATTAATTCATATCCTTTCTGTTTGAATTTAGAGCCATATAAAATAGTTTTGTTTGCATATCACAGAGAAAATAAATTCACAGTTATTGAAATCTGGCTCAGGTATATAACAAGACAATCGTTTACAGTGGTACCTCTACTTACAAACTTAATTTGTTTCGTGACCAGGTTCTTAAGGAGAAAAGTTTGTAAGAAGAAGCAATTTTTCCCATAGGAATCAATGTAAAAGCAAATAATATGTGCGATTGGGGAAACCACAGGGAGGGTGGAGGCCCTGTTTCCTCCCAGGAGATTCCTAGAAAGGCCCCACAGAGGCTTCTCCCTGCCTTTTCCAGTTACAGTTTCAGAGGCTTGGGTTTGTAAAAAATCTTGAACACCAGGTTCTTATCTAGAAAAGTTCATAAGTAGAGGCATTTGTAGATAGAGGTACCACTGCACATTCATAATTGCTTTTTAAACAAGAATATTGAACATTGAATGATGACAATTTAATGACATAAATGCCTAGATCACTGATGGCAACCCTTTTTTGTGCTGAGTGCCCAAAGCACACACGCACGCACCCCCAAAATGCAATGCGTGCCCCCGACACATGCAGCCTCATGCATGTGTCTTGCCACCAGCACATGTGCACATGCCCCCTGCACATGCACCCCATTCCCCCCACCCATTTTGGCTTCCAGGTTGGTGCAGGAGGCCTTCCGGGACCAAAATAGGGTGTGAGGGGGCACATGCACAGGAACCTGCAAAATACATTGAGAACATCCCCCACACATGCGATTTCCCCCCATGCATGCATGGCAGAGAGCCAGCTGGCCATCAGGAAGTGCGCTGCACATACATGCGCAATGGAGCTGGGCTGGTGTGATGGCTGGTATGCCTGCAGAGAAGGCTCTGCATGCCATCTGTGGCACATGTGCCATAGGTTCACCATCATCTATAGACAGTGATGGGCTACCAAAAAATTTATTGCCACACTGTGGGCGTGGCTTATGCATTTTGTTTCAACATCTTTCAATGGTGCTCTGGGGTGGAGCTCCAAATTTTGCTACCGGAACTGCGTTCCTGACCATTCCCGTAGGAGCCCATCACTGTCTATAGAGTTAACTATTATTAATTTAACATTATTATTATTATTATTATTATTATTATTATTATTATTTATTGGATTTGTATGCCGCCCCTCTCCGCAGACTCGGGGCGGCTAACAACAGCAGTAAAACAGTACAACAAAATCCAATACTAAAAAAGCAGTTTAAAAAAAATCAACATTTATTATTGTTGTTGTTGTTGTTGATATTGTTGTTATGTTACAGCCAAGATTTTGTTTGTTTATTTGTTTATTCATTCATAGGATTTATATGGCTGCCCACTCATTCTCAGGGATCCTAGATGGCTTACAAACCATAAAAAATACAGTACAAAATGAAAAAAACAGTAATCTTAATAATACTAGTAGTACTAATAGCTTTGAATACAACATGTTAAAATCATATATTTTCAAGTCTTTTATCAGAAGGTTCAAGTGAATTAAAATCCTGTTTCATTTTCAGTTTTCCTAGGTAAAAATATTCTGCTAGAATGATCAGTTTAAATGTGAACATCAACCCGAAGGTTGTGACTGCATCATAATCCCCTACTGGCTGCTACATGGTCTTATGTAAAACCTAAAAATGACTGTTTAAGAGCATGGCACAATTTCCTAGCTGCCTGGGTATAGCTCAATGGCCAATAAAAACACACAGAAGAGGTCACGTATTATGGACTACATTACCCAGACTGCAATCTGTTATTACATTCCCCTAATGCAATCTCTTAAAAAACCAGCTCTTATTATATGCCTCCCTTCTCCAAAGACTCAGGAGTCCAGTGAGTCCAGTGTTTCTCAATTATTTTCTGTTACGCCCTCCCCCAGGAAGAAATGTGTTGTTATTGTGGTTTGCTAGTCATAGGAGACAGCAGTGTTATAATTTCACAAGCATAATGAAAAAGAATTTGTGAACTTCAGCTATCCAAGCTTAGAAGAAGCAAAAAAAAATATTTTGACTTGTATGTGTTCTCTGCAACCCCTACTCTTACAATTGAGCAATCAAAACTGCTAGTCAGTCAGGATTTAAAAATCATATTTGATTCAAGAATGCATAATTGATTGGTCAGCCTTGAAGCTCATATTCAGAGTGTTAGGAGCTGGAATAAATTCCCGGTTGTGTTGATGGCACCAGCACAAAAGTAATTTATTCCATTAGTCCAAGAGAGAGCAAAGCAAAAACTGACCACATTAGAGCTGAAAGCTGAGAAAGCAAATGAAGCCCAAGCAATATTATTTTTGACACTCACAAGAACTCTGAGAGGCAGACATTCAGAGATATGATAAAATTCACTGGCTGGTTATTCACACCAGTGTTAGAGAACTCATCATACACCAACCAGCTTCAATATTCTACGCATATGGAATTGAAGTTGCAATATTGACATTGTCTGAAACAATCCCTGAAAAGGCAGAAAAACCATTTGTGAAGAGCTACTGCTCAAAGCTGCAAAGCACTTCAAGGCCACCCGATTCAATTTATTGTATCAGAAGGGAATCCCTACTTTGATTTGTCAAGAATGGAGTCATTTGACTGAAGTCTAAACTAATCAAAACAGGTCTCCGAAGCTTTGCCCAGCCTTGTGATTTATTTGATATTTTGACTAATGGTTTCCTCACTTGATCCTTTCCTAGTTATAAAATCCCTCTGAAGCAGGGCGAAAATCCTCAAGATGGAATAGATTTGGTTACAATAAAACTAGAGTTAGAAAATTAGATCTATAAGTATGTTTTCCTTGTACAAGGAGAGAGACAATCCTAAGCAATGAAACTTATAGTACCTTTGAAAAAAAGGTACTATCCCCCTCACACACACACTACTAGGAACATAATTTCCTTCTTCCCCAAATCTTTGCCCCAATAAGAAATATCCCAGACTGTCTGGAAAACAACCACAATTTCTACCATAACAAACTGCAGCTATGGGTCATTTTAATCAGTATGAAGGCATTGAGATGTGTTCACTATGTTGTTGGGTTTTTAAATGGCATAGGTAGGTAGGTAGGTAGGTAGGTAGGAAGGTAGGTAGGTAGGGAGAGAGAGAGAGAGAGAGAGAGAGAGAGAGATATGGCATAGATAGTGCATCCTTACAATCAGTGAAGGGCTGCAAAATTTTACGTGCTTCATTTTGTGGGTGTGGCGTGCTGGCCATGTGACCAGGTGGAAGTGGCTTGATGATCATGTGACCGGGGGATGGCTTAAAGGTCATGTGACTGGCTTAAAAGTGGCCAACTTGACATCACTCACGTCAAGAGTTTGGGTTAGGGTTAGGGTGCCTGGCCTCTCCTAGCCTAAAAGAGATTCAATGTTTTTATATATTTTATTATTAGATTTGTTCCATTGTTATACTGTTTTTATTACTATTGTGAGCTGCCCCGAGTCTTCAGAGAGGGGGGGCATACAAATCTAATAAATAATAATAATAATAATAATAATAATAATAATAATAATAATTATTATTATTATTATTATTATTATTATTATTATTCCTGAACATCTAAAATATGCTCTTTATTTCTATGTATATATGCCATATGTGTACATACATATTACACATGGGCACACAAAAATATACATTATCTATGCACAGCTTGCACAGCTCTTCTAAGATTATACACATTCAACCTCATTTACTGCAATGGGAAAAACATACCCAGAGCCCAAAAGGGAAAAAATGAAAAATATTCAGAATTTTTCTACCGGTTCTGTGTACCTGACTATACCCATAGGAGCCCATCGCTGCTTACCATTTAAAAAAAAAAAAGAACCATGTTAAATGCAACTTAAAAGAAACAAGCTCAGTACCAACTCAGTAGTGGAGCACTTGCTTTGCATGTAAAACCATCAACCCTAATATATTCAGGTAGAATTAAATGAAACGGCTCTGTTTGCCCATGAAGGCTGGATATTTAGGGATTTATATTATATCTAAAAGATAGCATTAGGAAAGGCTTCTATAAACTCTGGTAGGCTAATAGATCACTCAGTAAAATACAGTTTCTTATGTACTTGTGAGGACATACTGAGTATCACATACACTTAGTCTCTGAATTACAAGCTTTCTTTTCAAAATAATTTCATTGTAGTGGGTTGTATTGAAAAATATGATCCCATTGCTTATCTTAAAGGAGCCTTGAACTAATCACTCCTTTGTGAAACCGTAATGATTTTTCTATCAGTAACAGAGAAGCAACAGATATTATCCACTAGGACAATGATATAAAATTCTACAGAACAATTAACTGTGACTATCTACAATATGCATGCTTCACACGGAAATTCGTATATTAGCTAATAATGCAGGATTTTATCACTATTTCATTTTCTGTTGCTGAATATTACCGGTGTTGTGATACTGAAATTATTCATGGTCTATAACACTTAATATTCAGCTTATTCAAGAAAGTTGTTGTTTTACCTTATAGGTGAATCAGTTGCCAATGCTAAATGCTGAGTTTTTATCTATGTGGCCCTTTGTGTTGTACATACTCCTCATCAGTTGGAGGATGATGAAGATATTGAGGACTTGGATTCAGATAGTGTTTATGAATTAGTGGGGGCCCGGGATTACAGGTAGTAGAACAGGTGAGAGGCCAGCCATAGGATGGGGCCATGAGTTCAGGATCTAGTGAGGGAGAATCAGACGCTCACTGGGTTAACCCTAAATTCAGAAGGGCCCAAAAACGTAGAGAGCAGAGGTCTGGAATAAGATATTAAGGAGAGGAATGGGTTAAATGTTGTAGTGATGTATTTGGCACGTCAGGGGGTCAGTAGAGAAAAAGGGTGGAGTTTCAACCTTGCCGAAAGGAAAAATGGATGTGTTTTTGCCACGCTAAAGTAAGCCGAAGTATTTTATATTGTTATCAGTCAGTGCTACTGTTTTTTCAAAGTTATGCTACTAGGAAAATAAATCTTGTTTAAGTGAAGCAGAAGGAGGAATGTGAGAAATGCAGCTAAGAGAGATAACGGACCGAGTGCTGTATGGAATGTGTTTGAATTACAGGAGATCAGAGAAATAAATGGAGTTTCTTTATTCATGAAATGATGCATTTAATAAGAGTTATTTGTAATTGCTAAATTTCTACCAGAAACCAGAACACTTTGTAGCTTGAATCCTTGGTATCTAATAGAAGCTTCTTCCTATATTTGCCTTTGTCTATCCTAAATAAATCTTTGGAAACCTGGGAAGCTGACAAGTAGCTCCAGAAACAGGGAAAGATCTAGCACAATGTTTCATAACCTCAGCAACATTAAACGGCATGGACTTCAACTCTTTAGAGCAGGGATGTCAAATTCATGGCATCACAACATCATCATATGACATATTGGGACTTTTCCTACCTTTACTAAACCAGGCATGGGTGTGGCCAGTGTGTGATGCATTTGGCCCACTGGCCAGTTTCACAGCCCTGCTCTAGAGTTTTCCAACAAACATGGTATCAACTATCTGTATTTCTAAGTAGTAATCTCTGGAGCAGAAAGTGTAGTCATTTTTCATCTGCATCTTTTTATGTATAAAAAATAATGCAAATGGAATTTCAGGAAATAGAAGCAATGCTTGCTGATCTTGGAAGCTATGTGGGTTCAGGCACTTGGATGGGAGACCACCAGGAAATCTCAATCATAGATTGAACAAGGAAATGTTTTGAGAAAGGACAGTGCAAGCCACTTCTGTAATGCTACCAAAAATCTACATGGATGTCCCCAGGAGTCCAGATGAACTAAAGGTTATGTTTTTTTTCTCTTAGTAATGCAAATAAGGGAAATGCATGATAATAAAACATGATTCTCACCCATGCCATAGTGTTTCTTCTTTCACAAGCGTTATATCTCTTACGTTAAGGTGCAATATTACTCAGTTTCTTCCCAGGATAGAAGCTATAGAATCATGAGGATATCAAAATGGTTTCAATTCCAGATTTGTGAATCCATTGAATACAGAAAGTCAAACTCAAAATTAAGGAATGCAAATGAGGTCCCCTAATCTCTTTTATTTTATTTTATTTATTTATTTGTTTGTTTGTTTAATTATTAATTAATTAATTAATTAATTAATTAATTCATTCATCCATCCATCCATCCATCCATCCATCCACCCATTTATTTATTTATTTATTTATTTATTTATTTATTTATTTATTTAATTATTTATTTATTTATTTATCCCCTAATCTCTATGCTATATTTAGCAAATTCTGAAGTTGAATAATCTGGGAGTCACTAATTATATGTGAATATTTAAGGAATATTTAATAGTCAACATCATCAACTTACCTCTAAAGTTTTTGCAACATAGTTTAATATTTCACAGCATTTGGCAGTCGGCATGCTGTAACAATCAACATTTTGCGGCATCTAATCAACGTTCCACCATATGTGACAGCTGGCAATACTTGACAGCATTTGACAGATTATTTGAATTCATTCATTAATCCACACAGTTGAATCTTTAATTTTGATGTTTAATTTTAGCTTCCCAATTCAGGTGTCAAAATCAGAGAAATTAAAATGGCTCTCTGAAGGGTCCTGAAATTTTTCATGTTAATTTTTTCTCATTATGAACATAAGGCAAGGATTGTCATTAGGGGTGGGCTACTGCCGGGACGGGGGTGGGGGGTGGGGAGAACTCAGTGGGGTAGCAAAAATGGAGCTCTATCCCAGAGCACCTAATGTGCACTGAAAGAGGTTGAAAGAAAATGCAGAGCGTCTTGCATAAGCCACGCCCACAGTGTGGTAGTAAAAACTTTGGTAGCCCTTCACTGGTTGTCATAGACGTAGACAAGCCCTAGGTGTTCTAAGAAACCACTGAATCCTGCTACATGGTACAAACTGAGTTTAGTTTGTATTTGTTTTGACTATTGTTATCAAAATTTTCAATGAAAAATATTTTTTAAAAACCATGCCAAGGACACTCAAGTCCTTTTCTCTTTTTGAGGATATGCCCAATAATGTAAAGAGGTTCTGAACAATAGGAGAAATTGGATGTGCACAAAAGTTGAAATGTTATCAGATAAGACCAATCTTATATTTATTTTCTTCTGAACAGGTTACAACCTCAACGGAAGACATTTGCAATGGAACATGTTCACAACTTAAAACGGACTTGGGCCTAGCTTTGTTTCTGGAGGATCAGGTTATTTCTGTGGCTGGAAACCCTTTGCCCTGCTTTAACCGAACTACCAATTGTACCCCGTTTTTGGGTGGGGTAGGATCGCATCACATATTGTGCTGCCCCGCTCCCCTCACACACATGCATGTACAGCAAGAGTTCTATAGGTGTTTATTCAACCCCCCTCAAATAGGTACTCAGATAGCATTCCCTATTGTGCAGTTTTGGATTCTGCACTCCGCACAGCAACAATCACTGGATAACTTCAGGCACACACAAAGTCCAGAAAAACAATCCACAATACTAGGACGAGGGGGCCACAATACACAATACTAGGATGAGGGGGCACTCCCTTAAGCTACGCAGCTTCTGCTCAGGCAATCTCACTCTACTCACAAGAGCCCACAAAACTTTTGCCAGACCCATCCTAGACTACTGCTCATCTGTCTGGAACCCATATCACATCTCAGACATCAACACCCTAGAAAATGTCCAAAGATATTTCACCAGAAGAGCCCTTCACTCCTCCACTCGAAACAGAATATCCTACGAAAATAAACCTGGGCCTTGAAAGCCTAGAATACGGCGCCTAAAACACGATTTGAGTATTGCCCACAAGATCATATGCTGCAACATCCTACCAGTCAATGACTACTTCAGCTTCAACCACAATAACACAAGAGCACGCAACAGATTCAAACTTAATACGAACCGCGCCAAACTTGACTGTAAAAAATATGATTTCAACAATCGAGTTATCGAAGCGTGGAACTCATTACCTGATTCAATTGTGTCAACCCCTAAACCCCAACACTTCTCCCTTAGACTCTATTTTTCTTCCTATGTATTTGTGTATTGGACAAATGAACAAACAAACAAGCAAGCAAGCAAGCAAGCAAGCAAGCAAGCAAGCAAGCAAGCAAGCAAGCAAGCAAGCAAGCAAGCAAGCAAGCAAAGCAAGCAAGCAAGCAAGCAAGCTCATAGGTAAGAAAGCCAGGACAAATAAAGGGAAATATTTCTTCACCCAGAGGGTCATTTTTTTTATAGAATTCACTTCCAGAAAAGGTTGTGACAGCTGTCAGCCTGGATAGCTTCAAGGCAGGATTAGACAGATTCATGGATGCCAAGTGTATCAGTGGTTATTGAAATGGATGTCCAAGTGCTGCCTCTATGTTGGTTGAGGCAGGTAGGATTCCCTTAGGTACCATTTGCTGGGGGTCAAGGAAAAGGGAGGGTTTTGCCTTCTCTTTCTGCTCAAGATCGCAGTGTACAATTGGTGGGCCACTGTGTGACACAGAATGCTGGACTCAATGGGCTTTGGCCTGATTCAGCATGGCTCTTCTTATATGTTCTTATGTTCACGAGTCGAACAAGTGAGAATACACAGCACAAACATACAAGGCATGGAACTGGGCATGTTGCTGCAGCAACGCTCATAGAATTCTTTATAGAATAAAATAGCTTGACATCAGTTGTAGTTAAAATGATGGAGACTCTACTCAAAAAGAGGATAAATCAGCATCTAAAAAACAATAACTTATTGGACCCAAATCAGCATGGCTTTACTGAAGGCAAATCGTGTCAGACTAATCTGATTGAGTTCTTTGACTATGTCACAAAGGTGTTGGATCAAGGTGGTGCCGTGGATATTGCCTATCTGGACTTCAGCAAAGCCTTTGATATGGTTCCACATAAAGAGCTGATAGATAAATTAGTGAAGATTGGACTTAATCCCTGGATAGTTCAGTGGATTTCAAGCTGGCTGAAGCATAGACATCAGAGAGTTATTGTTAATGGCGAGTATTCTGAGCAGAGACAGGTTACAAGCGGTGTGCCACAAGGGTCTGTTCTGGGTCCTATTCTTTTTAATATGTTTGTGAGTGACATAGGGGAAGGTTTGGTAGGGAAGGTTTGCCTATTTGCCGATGACTCTAAAGTGTGCAATAGGGTTGATATTCCTGGAGGGGTCTGTAATATGGTAAATGATTTAGCGTTACTAGATAAATGGTCAAAGCAATGGAAACTGCAGTTTAATGTTTCCAAATGTAAAATAATGCACTTGGGGAAAAGGAATCCTAAATCTGAGTATTGCATTGGCAGTTTTGTGTTAGCAAAAACTTCAGAAGAGAAGGATTTAGGGGTAGTGATTTCTGACAGTCTCAAAATGGGTGAGCAGTGTGGTCGGGCGGTAGGAAAGGCAAGTAGGATGCTTGGCTGCATAGCTAGAGGTATAACAAGCAGGAAGAGGGAGATTGTGATCCCCTTATATAGAGCGCTGGTGAGACCACATTTGGAGTACTGTGTTCAGTTCTGGAGACCTCACCTACGAAAAGATATTGACAAAATTGAACGGGTCCAAAGACGGGCTACAAGAATGGTGGAAGGTCTTAAGTATAAAACGTATCAGGAAAGACTTAATGAACTCAATCTGTATAGTCTGGAAGACAGAAGGAAAAGTGGGGACATGATCGAAACATTTAAATATGTTAAAGGGTTAAATAGGGTTCAGGAGGGAAGTGTTTTTAACAGGAAAGTGAACACAAGAACAAGGGGACACAATCTGAAGTTAGTTGGGGGAAAGATCAAAGGCAACATGAGAAAATATTATTTTACTGAAAGAGTAGTAGATCCTTGGAACAAACTTCCAGCAGACGTGGTTGGTAAATCCACAGTAACCGAATTTAAACATGCCTGGGATACACATATATCCATTGTAAGATAAAATACAGGAAATAGTAAAAGGGCAGACTAGATGGACCATGAGGTCTTTTTCTGCCGTCAGTCTTCTATGTTTCTAATTCTTTATCAGCCAAATGTGATTGGACACAGAAGGAATTTGACTTTGGTGCATATGATTTCAGTGTACATAAAAGAAAATGTACGTTTGTCAAGAATCATGAAGTACAACACTTAATGATTGTCATGGGGTCAAATAAGCAATGAAAAAACAAACAATATTAATAAAAAATTTAAGGGTACAAGCAACAAGTTACAGTCATACTGTCCGGGCAAGAGCAGGGAGCCTTTTAATTGGCCTCCTTTTCTGGCGGGAAATCCCCAGATGCTCATTGGCTGGCTGTGACCACAGAGGGACATATAAATAGTTGTTAGTCATGGTCTGCATTGTTCTTTTGCTTCCGGCTGTTCAAGTGACATTTACTGTTGGTGTTCTTCCGTTCGATCAATAAAGTTAATTGAGACTCACACATTCTCATTTCTTCAAGAAACTTAACAGGAGGAAATGGGTGATAGGAATGATGAGAAAAAACTAGTAGTAGTAGAGCAGCCTTAGTAGATAGTTTGACAGTATTGAGGGAATTATTTGTTTAGCAGAGTGATGGCATTCGGGAAAAAAACTGTTCTTTGGTCTAGTTGTCTTGGTGTGCAGGGCTCTGTAGCAACGTTTTGAAGGTAGGAGGAGTCATGTCTTCGGGGCGGGATTAAGTAGGCGATGCCGGTGTAGCCCTTCGCGAGAGGTAAGATTTCTTGCCTCTTCACATGTAGTTTAGTTGACCAGAATTGTGCCTGTCTCCTCTTTGCCCTATGTGTCCCTGAATCAGGAGGAGGCATGGACTCTACCTCCTCCTCCTCGTTGCTAATAGATGGCAGCTGCTCCTAGTCTTCACCTGGAGCCTCCTGGCCAAGTTACTGCCACTGTGGTTTGACTCACTCAGTCTCACCCTTTCATTTGTCCGATCAATCCAGTTGAAGCTGGTCCATTAGGTTAATATACTCTGAGCCCCAAGCTGGGCCATTGGATGCTTCTGTACTTCCCTCTGCTGTCTCAAGCTCCTCCTTCTTTGAACTTATATCTGGAGAGCAATCCAAGGGCAGATCCATGACACATATTATATTGTGCTACTATGCTATACACATTACAGAATACCTCCGGGACCGCCTTCTGCCGCACGAATCCCAGCGACCGGTTCGGTCCCACAGAGTTGGCCTTCTCCAGGTCCCATCGATTAAACAATGTCATTTAGCGGGACCCAGGAGAAGAGCCTTCTGTGTGGCAGCCCCGACCCTCTGGAGCCAGCTCCCCCTGGAGATTAGAACTGCCCCCACCCTCCTTGCCTTTCGTAAAGTTCTTAAGACCCATCTCTGCCGTCAGGCATGGGGGAACTGACACATCTCCCCCGGGCCTATACAGTTTATACATGGAATGTTTTTGTGTGTGTTTGCTTTTAATAATGGGGTTTTTAGTGTTTTTTAAATTATTAGATTTGTTTTTTACATTGGTCTTGTTATTGTTGTGAGCCGCCCTGAGTCTATGGAGAGGGGCGGCATACAAATCAAATAAATAGATAGATAGATAGATAGATAGATAGATAGATAGATAGATAGATAGATAGATAGATAGATAGATAGATAGATAGATAAACAAACAAACAAGCAAACAAACAAACAACTATCTTTCCAGAGCAGGAGTGGGCAACTATATGACCTGTAGGCTTCAGCTCCCACAATTCTTGAGCCAGCATGGTTGACTCAGCAATTCTGGAAGCTGAAGTCCACAGGCTGTAATAATACCATAGTTGACCATTCCTGTTGTAGAAGGCTATGCCATCTTATTTTATCCAAAGAGGCATTTAGAATGTCTGGCATCTATTTTGGACATATTGAACATATTCTCACTTTTACCGCAGTTGCATTGCTTTTCAATATGTTTCCAAAACCAGTTCAAGATGCAGAAATATATAAATTATACTCTGTGTAATTTATGTTCTTCATCAAAATCCCTGCTTGGGGACCACTTTGACAGAAAATCCAAAGACTTTCCTGTAGAAACATCCAAACCATTTTCTGAAATCCCACTGAAGAGAAGTTAGATTGTCTGTAGTTAAACTTGTATAGTTTCAACAGGACCCACGACACACTCTGATCTTATTTCAAAGCCTGTTTAATTTTTACTGTATTAATGTTATTTATAAAAAAATAATAATTGCAAATTTTTCTGAGTCTTTTATTAGATAGACTAGAGCATTGTTCATAAATATTTTAAAATATATGATTGTTTAAATTTCCTTTATCTTTTTACTAAGTATTGCTATATGCTATTTTGGATGCTGATGGCAAATTATTTTCTAAAAATCAATTTGAACAAGGAATTTTTAAAAAGACAGTAGAATTTCTATTAGAAGGCAGATAGAATTAAATCTAATTTTAATATGTTCTCTTAAAATTATATTCTAATTAACTAGATTTTTTTTACTTCTGATTTCTTTGTACTTGGATTAGAGGTGTTTATTTTTCAGTCATTATTCTGCTTCTTATTGCTAAGATGTTAATCATGGATAGCTTATTTCATGACAATAACTTTAAAAATGCGAGTCCAAAAATGCATCAATCTGGGTCCGTATCTGTGTGCATGTTGTGTGTAGGTCTGAGAAATAGCTAGGTATGAGAAATATTTGGCAGTTTTTTTCTTAATTGAAATGCTCCTGTCCTCGCTGATCTATACGAGCAGGAGGAGGACGAAGAGCATGAAAAATGAACAAGTCATGGATTTTTCAGTGCTCTAATGACTTATACTAATGTATTCCTTCATCTAAATACAGATTTCTATTTAAAATTCAGCACACAGTTGTATTATGAATTCGAGTTTAATGGATTCCAAATAATTGCCCTTTAGAAATGATGAATAGCTGTTTAAAGACACTGATAAGAATATACTATTCCTCTCCTAACAATGGGCCTTCTGCATTGACTGTGTCATATACGCCTGAAATTAGTTTATTAATTTTTGTATTGATATGCAAAGTGCAGACTGATAGAAAATAAATTCCTCTAATCTTCCCCACCTACCCCAAAAGTCTCTGTGCAGTCATTCGGAGATGGGGTTTTCGAAACAGATAAGAGATAGTTTTTTATATTGAAGCCATGCCACTGAAATGTAGATGGGTCTCATTTTATACTTTCTTTGGTTTTCTCAAATTTTTTTATGCTTTAAGAAGAATAGGATCTAAAGATGAATTAATGACCAGGTTTTGCAAACTTCTGCATTCAAGAAGCTTTTTATAGGCAATTCATGGTTCCTCTTTATACAGCAAAACAAAACATTTAAAAAAAATTGTTCACCCCCTTCCTAAAGCCAGGGACCCAGCACGAATGAAATTAAAAATGCATTATTCATTTATTTAAACATGATAACAGGCTGACAAAGTTTTCACTTAGCAGCGGAGATGGCTCCTTTGTTAATTGTATGGGAGAATCTTTAAAAACCCACCAAATTCTAATGATTTCAATAGGTCTTAGATGAATGATGCCCCAAATACTGTACAAAAGGATGTATTTTCTAAATGGGTTATAGGGCCATGTGTAAAATGCTATATTTTTTTCTTCAAGGGATTATACAGTTCCAAAATTTTCCTTGTTTTATTAAACATAAGAATCAATAATAGTTTCTCCCATGGAGTTTTTATGACCTGGAGGAGGGAAAAGGGAGTAAATACCCACCCATCCAGATACTTTGAAATAGCTCTACCCTTTTCAGTAGCTTTTATGCCTTGCTTCTAAATCAGTGGTTCTCAACCTTTTTAATGTCGCGACCCCTTAATACAGTTCCTCATCTTGTGGTGACCCCCAACTATAAGTTTAGCACCAATTCTTCCAACAGATCTTTAAGCTGATTGGCAAGAGGTCAGAGGGACACCGCCCTGTAAATGCCTGATTGGTTGGATTGTAAAAGTATGTTCCAAGTTGCCAAAATAGAAGCTTTAGTTGCTAACACCATTGGAAATTTGTCTTTTCCCTTAGGTCTTAGGTGTCAGATGTGTTCACGTGCAGGCCATACTGACCCCAGCTCCATGAAAGGGGAAAATATCATGAAAAGTCACGTGACAGCAATGTGACGTGATGAGCACTGGTCCCTGTAGGCTGTGCGCGTGAGCGCGTGAGCACCCCAAAATACCGTCCCGTGCGCCCTTTTCCATGGGTGCGCAGTCCCCATCTCCCTGCCAGCCCGTGGGGGGGGGGGCGGGGAGGCGCCGGCAGTAGAAGGCGCTGCCCCCGCCTGATCCGCTCCCTCTCCTCCTCTTCCACCGAAAGAAACGCACGGAAGCTGCCTGCTTGAGCCTCACGTTGCCTCCTCCCCCCTGCCCAGGAAAGAGTTACAAGAAAGCAGCGTGTTTAAAAGGTGCGCTGCTTTTATGGAAAGCAAACCTGGCTTTCCTGGCCGGCACAGGGCTTTCCTGCCGCTCTCCCCTGAAAACACAACGGAGGTCCAGGATGACAGGCGAAGTGGGGTGGAGCAACGCGAGGCTCAAGCTGGTGGCGGAAGACCTTCCTGGTTTTCCCGGGCAGCTGGCTTGAGCCTTGTGCCAGTCAGCAAAGCCGGAGACATGGAGAGAAAGGAAAGAGAGGGAGGGAAAGAGGAGAGGAAAGAAGGAGGGAGGGAGGGAAGGGAGAGAAAAGTGAACAAGAGGGAGAGAGAAAGGGAGGAAGAGAGGAAGGAAGGAAGGAAGAGATAAATATAAAGGGAGAGAGGGAGAAAGAGAGGGAGGGGAAGAGGGGAAGGAAGGAAAAGAGAGAGAGAAAGAGAAAAAAGTGGAAGGAAGAGAGAAGGAAAGAAAGGGAGAGAGAGAAGATAGGAAGGAAGAGAGAGTGAGAGAGGGAAAGAAAGAAAGAAAGAGTGAGAGAGGAGAGAGGAAGGAAGAGTGAGAGAGAGAGTGAGAGAGAGGAAGAAAGCAAGAGAGAGAGAGGAGTGGAAGGAAGAGAGACGGAGAGAGAAATGATAGAAAAAAAGGGGGGGAAGAGAAATGAGAAAATGATTGAGGCAGAGAATGACAGGAAAGAGAGAGAAATAGAGAGAGAAGTGACTCTTGATTTAAATCACATGGTAAAAGCACTTAAATAATAACAGAGAAAAACAACCCCAGCCCTCATCTGTTTTTATTAATAGTTATGTTTTTGGATTTGCTGGTTGTTTTAGTTTTAATAGTGATAGAGTTTTGTTTTGTTTTATTATTAATTTCTTTTAATAAAAAAGTAGGGATTTTATTTATTTATTTATTTATTTGTACTTCTATGCCGCCCAGTCCCAAGGGGACTGCCGCTCAGACACTATACTTTTCCGCCCACCCCGGAAAAAAATTAGAGGGAACATTGGTGATGAGTTTGACACCCATGTGCTGTAACAAGAGGCAATCCACAAATTCAAATTGCTATAGCTTTTGTACCAAAATGACAAATAGGCAGCTTTAGTGATAGGTTTGGCAACTTCCTAGAGACTTTTGTGTGGTATGTTTTCAGGTCACAAAGGTGGAGGGAGTAGGTGCCTTTTGATAGGAGGATAAGGCAAGCAGGTCATCTCCTTGGGTATCCTGATGGCTTTATGACTTCATCCCTGCAGGCTCAAGTGTCAGTTATTGTCAGTTATCAGTTATCAGAGTGAAGGTGCCTTCCTAGACTTCAGTTGCTCTTCAGTGGGGCTCCTGGACTCTGGAAAACCTTCCCTACTTTTACAGCCAATCCTCAGAGAGGTAAGTGAGGGTGAAGTTGGGGTTAGATTTAGGGTGGGGGTGAGGGTGAGAGGATTAGGGGAAGGATGAGGTTGAGGATGAGGATGAGAGGGTAAGAGTGATGGATAGGTTGAGAGAGAGGGTGAGATTGAGAGTCAGGGAAGGGGGACAGATCATATATAAGTATGGGGAATGGGAGGAAGAAAAGGTAAAAATGAAACCAGTGAAGGAGTAGAGGCAAAACTTTTACTGACATGTTGTGGGTGTGGCTTATTTTGTGGGTGTGGCTTGATGATCATGTGACTGGGTGGGAATTATTTACCAACAATGTAATCAGGTGGGAGTGGCTTGACAATCATTTGACCAGGAGTGGCTTAAAGGTCATGTGACTGGGTGGGAGTGGCTTACCGACAAGATAGGTTTTCAAATAGGTGCAAGTAGCTAAATTTTCTTTAATTGCTAGTTCAGTTCTAGATAATGATTAAATAATTAAAGAGTTTTGGGTAAAAATATACTATTTAATTATTTCCTATTTTAAAAGTAATTAAGGATCATACTAAGGTACTAGAGAAGGTCCCAGGCTCTATTTTCAGCCACAACAGCATCCTGCAGCCCTCTTCTAATGAAAATAAAACTCCCCTCCTGAGCTCCATTTTCACTTGCAGAGGGTTGAAAGTCGAGGCTGGAAACGAACCCCAGAAATCCATTTTCATTGGCAGAGTGCTCGGATCACTACAGGTACCCCCGATCTGTGTAATATCATGCTAGCCATGCCCATCCTGGCAAAGCCCACCCCACCCACCCCTAAGGTCAAACCCAACCCTGATGTGGCCCTCAATGAAATTGAGTATGACACTCCTGCTCTAACTGCTTGACCAGTGTACTTATACACAGAACTCTATGATTGATAATATACTTTAAACTTCTCTTCCATTTTTGTGATATGGCCACACAGATGCAGATATAGAGCCCAATTGAAACGGGATGTACCCATTGAAAAAGAATAAGAAGAATAAGCTGTGCTTAGTAGCAATTTATTTTTTTTAAAAAAAATCTTCCAACAAACTAGTCCTCGTGGGTATATCTGGTCAGCCACTATCAGCCTATTGAGTCAAAGCTACAATCTTATTTTTAATTACTTAATTTATCTTTATTTATGGCTACAGTGATAGCGTTCAAATGACACTAGATCATTTAAAAACCTCTTAGCCGGATCCTTTTGGGACCGCCATATAATTGAAAACATTTAGCAGAATATTTTAGGGAACGATGCCAAGGAGCGAACAAGAGACTTACATTTCAGTTTGAACTAGCAGACAAAAAATCATTTCAAACAGTCAAGGCTGTAGCTGGGAGAAAATGCAGACTTTGTAATTTACATAGACTTTATTTTTTTTTAATAACCTAAAATTATTTTCTCTCTTTGTTGCATTTGACATCTTACTAACATCTCTTCTGAACTGTCTGACATTCCCTTTAATTAACTAGCAAGACGTAACAGGCAATACTCTGATATAAAAGGATTACATCACTAGCTAAAAGTGCTGAAGGAATCAAGACCTGCCTATCAGATTGTGGAAGCAGTAGATTAGATTAGATTTATTGGATTTATATGCCGCCCCTCTCCGCAAACTCGGGGCGGCTCACAACAAAGTAAAAACAATACATAATAGCAAATCCAATACTCACCAATCCAATTACAATTTTAAGCTAAAAAATTCATAAAAAACAACCCCAGAATATTAAAAAAACAAGCACACAGTCAATCTAACACCAAAACAACATGGGCAAGGGGGAGATGTTTCAGGTCCCCCATGCCTGACGGCAGAGGTGGGTTTTAAGGAGTTTGCGAAAGGCAAAGAGGGTGGGGGCAATCCTAATCTCAGGGGGGAGCTGGTTCCAGAGGGTCGGAGCTGCCACAGAGAAGGCTCTTCCCCTGGGTCCCGCCAGACAACATTGTTTAGTCGACGGGACACGGAGAAGGCCAACTCTGTGGGACCGGACGGGTCGCTGGGATTCGTGCGGCAGAAGGCGGTCCCGGAGATATTCTGGTCCGGTGCCATGAAGGGCACTCCATTAGGATAACTAAGGGTCAGGCCACCTGCAATGAATTTTCCTAGCAAGGGAAGAAATAATTCCCACTTTTTCCCATGAGGGAAAGCCACATATCAATTGGCTACAGTGAATCCTCCGATGTGTAAGTAATGGGAGAGTGTGGATTCAATCGTTCGTTTTTACCTTTCTATTTATCTATCTCTCTGTCTAACTATCTCCAGTCAACATTTACAAATCTATATATGCAGTCTGCATGTGTGTATTTGTATATATATACACACACAGTGAAGGGCTGCCAAAAGCCCTGGCTTTTCTATGACACTGTGGGCGTGGCTTATGTAGGATGCCCTGCATTTTCTTTCAACATTTTTCAGTGCAAATTGGGTGCTCTGGGGTGGAGCTCCATTTTCGCTACCCCACTGCCAGGGGTGGGCTGCCACCCAGACCGGGGTGGGTGGGGACGCAGTGGGGTAGCGAAAATGGAGCACCACCCCAGAGCACCCAATTTGCATTGAAAGATGTTGAAAGAAAATGCATAAGCCACAACCACAGAGTGGTAGCAAAAATTTTGGTAGCCCTTCACTGCCCATTGCATTCCCCCCTGTCCTAGCAGTAGCCTTCCTCTGCACACACATACATACAGTATATACATTAGAAATGTGTGAGTTTATGTGTGTGTATTGCATGTATAGATGCATATGTGTATGTGTATATACACACACACACACCCATACACACACACAGAAACACATACATACTCCAGCACAGGTTTAATTCTATCAAATGAGCCAATGTACCCTAATAGAACAAATCATTAATACTGAAGTGATATCTCAGGGACCGCCTTCTGCTGCACAAATCCCAGTGACCAGTTAGGTCCCACAGAGTGGGCCTTCTCTGGGTCCCGTCAACTAAACAATGTTGTTTGGCGGGACCCAGGGGAAGAGCCTTCTCTGTGGTGGCCCCGGCCCTTTGGAACCAACTCCCCCCAGAGATTAGAATTGCCCCCATCCTCCTCGCCTTTCATAAACTTCTTAAAACCCACCTCTGCCGTCAGGCACGGGGGAACAGAGATATTCTTTCCCCCTAGGCCTTTACAATTTATGCATGGTATGTCTGCATGTATGTTTGGTTTTTATAATAAGGGTTTGTTTTAGTTATTTTAGTATTGGATTGTTACATGCTGTTTTTATCATTGTTGTTAGCCGCCCCGAGTCTACGGAGAGGGGCGGCATACAAATCCAATAAATAAATAAATAAATTTGCTTTTGTTTAGTTTCAGTTTTCTTCCTCAAAAACTCCCATCAGTCTATCCCAACATGCTTCCACAAGTGCTCTATAAACAACCTTTTCATATTTCAGCCAGACAACACTTGAGTAGAAGTTATCAACTCAGGTGCACTTGAGAATCCAGATAGAACTTTATAATAATCATAATGCAATACAAAAGTTGTGTTGTGAGTGCTCCTCGTCCAACTCTGGTAATGATAGATTCTGAGGAGGATGAGCCAGGGGCATCTTGGTATCCTGGGCCAGTGGTGTTGCCTGCTGATGCAGAGAGTGAGAAATAGACCTGGATGAACCTGAAGGACCACCAGAGGTGGCAGACATGCCAATGACAGTAGAGTCTGACTTGGAGGAGGAGGAGGAAGAAGATCAGGAGCCTTTGCTAGATGCCCATTTTAGAAGACTAAGAAAAAGACTAGAATTCTGTGCTTTGTTAACTCTAGGGAATTGTTGACCACTCTCTATAGGTATATAAGGGTGGAGTATGGGTAATTCGGGGTGGAGTTTCAAAGTTTTGCATTGGAGTCAGATGATGTTTGAGGTTTCAGCTAGGTTACGCTAGCCAACTGTTATTTTCCTGCTAAAATCCTTGGAGTAAAAGTGCCGTGTCTGCGGACATGCTGGGAAGCTATAAAAGTAAGTCTGTGGAACTAGAGACTCCTTATCTCATGAAGGAATTTGCAATTAGCTTTGATCTTTGGAAGCAGCCTAGCCGCGGAACTATTATTTTTTAATTACCTTCAATGAGAAGCTGCCAAGCTGACCTCATATGCATGACTTTGGCTTGTATACATATATATAAAAAGACTGATTTGAAATAACAGCGCATTGATTCTCTTTTGTTTTCAAGCTGTGTAGGCCTAGGACAGAACAGGTTGTCAATTGACAAAATTATGGTGCCAATTCTACTTTGATAGCATCTGATTGAGGCAAAATCCAAGCACTTTGTATACCATGTAAAATATCATTTATTGTTGATGTGGGGTGACGTTTACACATCACAGCCTTTTTTATTGTCTTCACATCAGTACAAAGGTAGATTTCATTTCTCCCTCTCTCCCCCTCCCCCTCTCTCCCCCACCTCTCTCTGTCTCGGCAAAATCAACATAATCGACACACAGTTTGTACTTTCATATATTTATTCTAACACTATTCTACCACATTGTCTCTCAGTCACCATTTATAGCTCCCCTATGCCACATAATTCAGGTTTTGTGCAAGAGATACATCAAACTCATTGACTGTAACTCTGTGAGGATATTCAATAATTTGTGCATCCCCTTCAAACCTCTTCAAATTACTTTTCCACCTGACAATGAAAATGTACAGTGCCACTTGCAACACAGGTCATAATTTTCTCTCTGAAAAATATGATGGCCATAGTTGCACCAAGTTTTCTTTTATAACATATACAAAATAATTACATTAAAATTATGCAATAAAGTAGCCCAAACATATGAGCAGGACTGTCCATAAGCATTCAGATAAGCATTCAGTACACACACACATACTTACACACACATTCAAAAGTGGTTTTCTATTGCCCCTTTTCTATGGCTGAGAATATGTTAAAGTCACCCAGCTGGCAAGTTTGTATGCATACAGATAGAAGACCTTAATTCATCACTTGCAAATTCTGCACAGGGAAGTTTGCTATAAATAAATTCCATGCTCTCCCAATCTGAAAATACCATCACTTTGTTTCTTCCCAAGAAAACTCATGATTTATTTCACTCCAGAATCTACAGAAATTATCTCTTCGTCATTTCTGTTGTTGTAACATACTACACAAACTTGCTCTTTGCGGTTGTTTTATCTCATGATACAATATTATTTTTTGTAGTAAATATGAAATACGGTAAACATCCATAATATTTCTGCATTGGAAATATATGCATGTAGTGCAATATGTTGCTTTGTTGGATACTACTGGATTAACAAAAGATTCTTAATGTGGCTGGCTTAAATCTAGGAATATAGTGACTTTTGACTGAATTTTACTGGCCTTTTTGCCATCACTACACAATGCATTTTCATACCAGTTGCTCTTGAATCATATCTCCTTAATAGTCTCCATGTATACATGGTTAATTTCTTAACCCTTTTAACATATGCATCTCTAATTTCATTTTGTTCTTGTGTTCTACAACCAGTTGTAAATTATTTCTTCACAACATTGTCTGCAGGGAAATACTTATGAATTTTTCTTCTGGTAAAGCTGGGAGGGAAAGTACTAGAGTTCCCAAACAGAGCTGTAGCATAACAATTCCAGTAGCATCTCCATTGCTCGTCTTAATAGCGATTTCATAGAATGTGATTGGGAATAGCAGAGAGCAAGTACAAGCTCCACTGGTTCTGATGATGAAGCTAGATTAAAGTTGAAAAGACATCCAGCTGCCGATGTGCCCAAAGGCAAAAAGTAAGTTTAATACTGGAAAGATATGTGTACTATCGGTACAGGGAATGTCAGAACCATGAACCAAGGCAAACATGATGCTGTCAGACCAGAGATGTCAAGAGTGAGCATTGACATTCTGTAAACCACTGACTTAAAATGGCCTGGAATGATCACTTCATATCAGAGAAGTATCAGGTCGTCTACTGTGGACAAGAAAATCACAGAAGAAACAGAGCAGCCATCACTATTAACAAAAGTGTCAAAGTCAAGTAATCAGACACAGTCCAAAAATGATATCGTTGTCTCAACTCCAGTTTAAAAGCAAGCCGATCTATAGCATTAATTGTTGTAATATTTTTGGAATCTTAAGCAGCCTGGAGTTATTGATTTGAGATGGACAGCTACAGAAATTGAATAAATATTACGGTGCTCCAGGTTTATGCTTCAACCACAAATGCAGAGGAAGAAAAAGTTAAACAGCTCTATGATAACACACTGCACACAAACGCTACATCATTCTAATAAGCTGCAGATATGCTCTTCTATAGTTACATCTTGCCAAAATAGCTATTTGTTGAAATAGCTGAACATATCCATCAGTTCTTGAAAAATCCCAGTGAGAACAAGTTTCATTTATTATTGTTTAAATGTGGAGGCCTCCCAACTCCATAATGATTCTGGATAGCTTTGAGATAAAAATTAAACGAAAACAAAATACATCCAAAGGAAAAAGAAGCTAGCTAACTGGAACCAAGATTGATTAAACAGTAGGTACAGTAGATAACCAGTCAAAAGGTTTTTAAATAGAGACTGGACAGTCACTTGTTTGAAGTAGTACAATTTCTCTTGTTTGAGTAGAGGGCTGGACTAGAACAGGGATGTCAAATTTGAATTAATTGAGGGCCGTATTTAGGTTGTGTTTGACCTCAGGGGGCTGGAGTGAATGTGGCCAGATTGAGCAAAGCCCGAATGATGCCACTTGTGTTGGGGGGCACCTATGGTGGCCCAAGCATTCTGCCAGCAAAAAAACAGCTCTTGGGCACCATTTTCAGCAGTAACAGTCTCCTGCAACCCTCTGCTAGTGAAACTTGACTGTAAAAAGTACGACTTTAGTAACAGAGTTGTTGAAGCTTGGAACTCATTACCAGACTCCATAGTATCATCCTCTAACCCCCAACATTTTACCCTTAGACTGTCCACGGTTGACCTCTCCAGATTCCTAAGAGGTCAGTAAGGGGCGTTCATAAGTGCACTAGAGTGCCTTCCGGCCCCTGTCCTATTGTCTCTCCTATATCCCATATATCTTCTCTTCTATCCCTATATCTTTCTTCTATTCTCTCATTGATTATTTTATCCTATACTCTTTCTTCTATTCTTTCTCTAATTCTATTTCCTTGAAGGTGTCCTCTATTACCTTCATTGTGTATTATTGTGTATTGGACTAACTAACTAACTAAACAAACAAACAAACAAATAAATAAATAAATGAAATGGAGCTCCATTTTTACTGGCTGAGGCATTGCAGGCTAGTCCTTCAAAGACCCTCAATTTTTGAGTTTGACACCCCAGACTAGAAAACTTCCAAGTTCCCTTTCACCTCTATTCTGATTGATCGATTAAATATCCAGATTAGTAGAGAGAGAGATAAATGAAGACCTATACTCAAAGGAAGTATTTGTTTCTTCTCAGATAAAAGAATTAACATAGCAATTTTGTAATTTAATTATTTTTGTAGATATCATTGTAAACCTGTATTTAATCATACTTGCTCCAACTCACAAACATTAAATAAACTCTGATGTTGCATCATATTACTAGCATTAAAAGCAAGGTCAGTCGTTTAATATTGGAAACGTGGAATCCATCACATTATCTTGCCCAAAATATGGAACTCCAGGGAGTGCACCATGCCCAGACAATTCCATCCCTACTTACATTTCCTTTGTTGGACTAAGGACGAATTCAAAACTTGATTGTGTCCAACGTATCAATGAACACTTTGATACTCCACAGATTATGAATAGCTGGCCATATGTGTTACCTGCTGACATTCTGGAGCCCTCACAATGACTCTTTGGACCAGACTGTAGCACAGATGTCCCTCCACCCTTGAGGATGAATGCCTGTATGGCTTCAGATCAATGCCCAATTTTTGTCCAATGTGCAACCTCTTAGTGTAGCTGAACACCAGGTATTGAATTACCCTTCACTACAACAGCTGCTTTCTGTGGTTGCTTTCCCAGGAAGCACTGTATATTTTATTCCATTACTCAAGATGGGGGGGGGGGGGAGACAGCAGTAGGTAATCAGCTTAATTATTCTGCCATGCAATTTTATGTATAAGCAGGGAAAGGAGGGCACCAGAGCTATCTGAGCTAAAGCTACTTGCCAAGAGGCACAGGCTGTTTAAACGGCAGTAAAATTGGTTGCTCAGTCAAGTGCCAGGTAGTTTTTATAAGATTAGCAAAGTTATTAGAAGAGAAGTAGCTATGGGGAGAGTGGTGAAAAGCATTCATCCTCAAGGGTGGAGGGACATTCTCTCAACCATTCCTTCCTTCCTTCCTTCCTTCCTTCCTTCCTTTCCTCCTTCCTTCCTTCCTTATTTATTTATTTATTTATTTATTTGTTTGTTTATTTATTTATTTATTGGACTTATATGCCGCCCATCTCCTTCCTTCCTTTTTTATCATAATCATAATGTCCTTTTTGTGTTACCTTATATTGTATGCCAGGTACCATATGAATTTTAATCTCATCAACTAATTTTCTCCAGTTTTATGCCATCTACAGATTTTTACAGGCATAATAGACAATTTTTTCATTTGATCTACCACAGTGGAGAAACTATATTGGACCCTTCAGTGACTCTGCTTCATGCCACTATATAAAATTTTCCCTTCTAAATCAGATGTGCATCACATAACGCAATCATTTTTTATGATCAGAATCAGTAGAATATTTTTTAAAACAATCTAATTTTTCTTGCATCTTCCAAGGTTTATGAGGCTATGACTAAAGTTGTCATTGGCATTGGCTGTTCCATGTACAGTGATACCTCATCTTATGAACGCCTCTTCATACGAACTTTTTGTGATATGAACCTAGTGTTTAAGATTTGTTTGCCTCGTCTTAAGAACCATTTTCACCTTACGAACCTGAGCCCAGGTGTATGCGGTCTCTTCCTGCACATGCGCTCCCTTACTGCTGCAGCGATTCCCCTGCCTTGTGACTGCCACCACCGGGATTTCCCATTTGATTGCCGCCCCCGCTAGAATTCCCTGCCTCCGGACTGCCAACATCGACTGTTGCTGGCTGAAGCGCCTGGGATTTTCCCTTTGCTTTCCAGTGGCTGGGCGAGATGCCCCTCCCTCCTCCCCCTCCCCCTCCCCCTCCTCAGCCTGAATTCAAGGGAGCGTTTTATGTTCTCTGGATGCTGGGGGAAGGAATAGGTCTGTCCCTTAGATTCAGGCTACCCATATCGAAAACGCTCCCTTGGATTCATTCCCCATAGAAAAGACATTGAGGGAAGGGATAGGTCTCTCCTGGCTGATCTGGGCAGCCTGAATCCAAGGGAGCATTTTCTGTTCTCTGGATGCTGGGGGAAAGAAATAGGTCTCTCCCTTGGATTCAGGCTGTCCAGATCGAAGGGAAGGCTTCTTTTCTCTGGGGGCTGGGAGAGACCTCATTCCATTCTTTCCCTTGGGAGAGCCCGGCAGAGAGGAGGCGGTGGGGGGGTGTCATCTCTGCGCCCAGGAAAAAAGACAGTGGGCCACCCTCAGAAGAAACAGCCAAGGCGAAACTCATGCTGGCAGACCCGGGCTGTGCCGGGGAGGCGGCTGGAGACCAGGGCCCCCACCCAGCCAACCCAGCCTGTTAGCGGGGCTCCCGGGCAGCCTTGGTACAGCTTTTGGAGTGGGCGGGGTGGGCGCCCTTGGCCGAGGGTGGAGGGGAAGAGAGGGGCAAGGCATCCGGGTGGGAAGGCAGATGCTCCGGGCTCTCCTGCCTGTCCAGAAGCCGAAGGTTCTGCCATGGCCCCCACGGGCTCCTGGCAGGAGGGGGCGGCGGGCGATGGATGGCTGGGGCTCCCGCGGACACATTTTAGCAGCAAGATGGGGGAAATCCCCTCTCACCCGCCGATTTTCCTAATGGGTTTGCACGCATTATTTGCTTTTACATTGATTCCTATGGGAAAAATTGTTTCTTCTTACAAACTTTTCTACTTATGAATCTAGTCATGGAACAAATTAAGTTTGTAAGACGAGGTACCACTGTATTTATAATACTTGTATACATTGCAAGTATTAAGTAACTAAATAAAACAACATCGGTCTGCCTTTTCAAAGGAGAGAACTTTACAACTTTAAAATAAACACTAGAGCTGGGTGTGTTTTTTAAAAAAAACACCCTGATATGTCTTATGAACTAAATTATTTTTGCTTTACAAATGTACCTTATAAAGTCTTCAATTGTGAGCCCTGCTTTTGAAATGTGTGCTCTTTGCTGCTCTCATTCAAGTTGTACATACTCCTGATCAGTTGGAGGATGATGAAGATATTGAGGACTCGGATTCAGATAGTGTTTATGAAGTAGTGGGGGGCCCAGGGTTACAGGTAGTAGAACAGGTGGGAGGCCAGCCACAGGATGGGGCTATGAGTTCAGGATCTAGTGAGGGAGAATCAGACGCTCGCTGGGTTAACCCTAAATTCAGAAGGGCCCAAAAACATAGAGAGCAGAGGTCTGGAAGAAGATATTAAGGAGAGGAATGGGTTAAATATTGTAGTGATGTATTTGGCATATCAGGGGGTCAGTGGAGAAGAAGGGTGGAGTTTCAATGTTGCCAAAAGGAAAAATGGATGTGTTTTTGCCATGCTAAAGTAAGCCAAAGTATTTTGTATTATCAGTCAGTGCTACTGTTTTTCAAAGTTATGCTGTTAGGAAAATAAATCTTGTTTAAGTGAAGCAGAAGGAGGAATGTGAGAAATGCAGCTAAGAGAGGGATAACGGACCAAGTGCTGTATGGAATGTGTTTGAATTACAGGAGAGCAGAGAAATAAATGGAGTTTCTTTATTCATGAAATTATGCATTTAATAAGAGTTATTTGTAATTGCTAAATTTCTACCAGAAACCAGAACAATTCCCCCCCTCTTTCCCCACTTTGATGCCTGGGCTGAAGGGAACATTGCTCCATGCGCTGCATCTCGGTTTGCCCTTCTTAGTGGCTTCCAAGTTTTTTCCCAGCACCAGCAAGTAGAATCTGCCAGGGAAAAAACCTGGAAGCTGCGAAGAAGCTCCGCTCTGCATCGGCCGATTTCGGGCAGTGCGGACGCTGAGCTACCTGCTGGGTGCTTACTTCAAGCCATGTGATCACCTGGCATCAAAGGATGAAGAGCCGGTTCTTCTGGCTCCAACGTAATCTCCAGCCGGCGTTCAACCCGCCAACTGGTATTTCTTTGAAAAATCCGGACTTTTTTTAGAACGCTGCAGGACGCAGGACAAATAGTTTAAAACTGGAAACTGTCCTGCCAAAATTGGGACATCTGGTCACCTTAGTCAAGACCCACAGGTTGAGAACCGCTGCTGTAGGGTGTAGAGATGGAACATGTGCACACGGGGAAAGGAGATTGGTAGCTGTAATTTAAAAAAAAATCTGGCTTGGCCCCTGGGAAGCCCTACCATATCTTACTATATTACATTTCTCACACATCTTTGGCTCCTACCGCTATCCATTTCCAGCAACACTTAGGTATACTTTCATTATTTTACCATGTTTTTCCCCCTATTATTATTAGTAGTAGTAGAAGCAGGATTAAGATTAGCAATCATACTGAGTCATAGTAATGCTTGTTTGTTCCTTTTTTCTTGGCTGTAATTAATTGAAAGAATTTTATCACTTTTGGCAAGCTTTTGTCCAACAATTTGTGTTGTTTTCCAAGTGAAATAAAATCTTACATGAACACACTAATTGGGGAGAGGGTGTTTTCTACTCATGAAAATCTGGAAAATTGGAAGGCGTGTCATTGTGGTGATTTGCATCACTTATGCAATGTCATTTACATCATTTCTATCACTATGCAAATGATTCAAATTGAAATGCATCTTCTGGGGTGGGAGGCTAGGAATGACTGCCCAGAGCATCTCAAAGGTACCTGACTGCGAGAATAGTGTTCTTCACTGAGACTGCTGGACTTCACAAGAATTGTGGAGAGAATGGCTATATCAATAAAAGTGTAGTCTCTTGCAAGATCAAGATCTCTATTCATAGATTATCTTTATTTTGTGTGCTGGACAAACCATATTTTTGGGAGTATAAGATGTGTCTTTTTCCTCTCTAAAAGAGGCTGAAATTTGGGTGCTTCTTATGTTCTGAATGTAGCTTTTTTATGCTTTTTTGCAAGTCCTAACAAGGTCCTAATGATATTCCCAGCTCTTACCTTGCAGGCTTTTTCATTGTTACTCTCTCCAAAGAATCTTTTTCCAGCCCAAGTCCTTGGAGGCTCTTTTTCATTGCTCTACTTGCTCCAAATAAGTTTATTTCCCATCCTAACCAGGTGCTAATGATCTTCCCAGCTCTTATCACCTTGCAAGCTCTTTCATTGTTACTCTCTCCAAATATGGTTTTTTAAAGCCCTAACTAGGGGATAAAATAATGTGCTGAAGCTGACCAGACTAAGGATGCTATCCAGATGAATACCTGGTAAGTAGTTTTCTTCCCTTATTTTCCTCCCCAAAAACTAAGGTGCATCTTACATTCCGAAAAATACGGTAACTGAGAATATTGCACTAAATTCAGGGCACTGCATTTTATGAGGAATCCTGACAAATGAATATGTGTGGTGAAACAATTAGGAAGATACAGAATCAGAAAGGAAAAAGCTTACAATAAATGATTGGAGGTATTCCTAAGTGTATGATCTATACAATGATAGAAGTGACTGGATTCAGGAGGTTGTGCAGTCTCTTTTGCTATAGGTGTTTAAACAGATGCTAAAGGTCTGTTTGGACCTTCAGGAAATTGGACTAAAAATCTCAAAGAAATCTTCTAATAATTACATTCAATTATTCTATGACATAGGAAAGAACTTAGGCATAACATTCAGAGCTGTTTCATGTAGTCCATAGGTTATTCTCCCTTCTTGGAGAACATCAGAAATTTTGACTGTTTGTAAGCCTAAAACATGATTATTCAAACAATTCACATTGTGGAGAAATAATGAAGAATTTCAGCAGTTTCAATTGGAAATAAGGATAATTCTGTATCCTACCAATTGAGGATAAAACATTGGTTTAACAGATAAAGTAAGGACAATTGCTGGCTATGAACTATAGAAATTTGTTGTTACTCTATAGGCACTGTGCTGTCCCCAGAGACAGAGATAGTTGGACTGTATTTGGGCATGTCTCTTTAAGATATTGCATTAGGGGAAATGTAGTGAAATTGCATTCTGGGTAATGTAATTCTACATGTGACCACATTTGGGTATTCCTATTGGCTCTGACTCGGGATGAGGGGTAATTGGAGAGAACATTCCAGAGGGTCTTTATCTTCACTCTTTCACTAAGCCAGCCAGCTTGTAGATGCTCCACCTAGAGCCTGGGTCAAGTCAACCTCTGTTTACCTGCACAATGGGAAAGATTATACTGCAGAAGAATCGCATCATAACTGTGAGTTATTGTGAGAATGCCTGTAATAAAATGATCTGTGATATTTCATTGTGCTGAGTTATCTGACTGGGAAAAGTTGAACTTGTACCAGAACAGGCACCACGCTTATTCATACATAAATAAACCTGGTAAATTGCCTTTCTCAAACAGTTGTTCCAATATATGTAAAAGTTTATGGAAATTATTATTCCAATGATATGCTTATTGTCAGTAATTGGCATCTTATATCTTACATATAAACAAAGACTGTAGTAGGAGATTTTGGTAGGCAAGCCCAAACTGATTTTAGGACAGGCAGATCAGCACACAATTGCTGCCTGATAGTAACTCCAAAAATAAATGACAACTTCTGGGAAATGAGCAAAAATTAGTTATAGATTTCAAATATGTTTCAGTTCATAGTCAAGAGATAATGAATCTAATTTTTAATTACTGAGAAAAGGGTGATTTAATTTCCTGTTTCTATAAAAACATCACAGTGAAATTGGTTACAGTCAAAAACTGTACTACCTAAAAGGATTTGTGATAATGAATATGACAGTTGTTTGCATATAATTTGTTCATTTCCTATCACCTCATACTGACTGCAATTGAACAGAGAAACTCGCACACAATTTCAGTATTGAGTCAAGTTATTTTGAAACTATAATTATGCTTTCTTAAGGGCCACAGTGCAGAAATTCTACGCTTTTCAATAAAACCAAGATTATGATATTTTGGTTTGATAAATGTATTGTTTCTGGAATATATCTCAGCCATTAACTATTTGTCCAGATTTTTGTAGACTAGATAAAGCAACTTTACTCTTTGAATATGTGGGCCATAGAAATCGTAGTGAAAGACAAGAACTTTAAATATTTTTCTATTACTTTCCCCTCTTCCCTTTCTTGAGTCCTCTGTTCAGCTTCTATTGTTGAATCAAGTAAAAGTAACACAAGTGCTATTCAAGAAAGAAGACCATTAGACCCTAGCCCCCTGGCTGACGAATGTAGTATGTCTTGCTGTGTGAATGGGAATGAATGATTTTAAATGTTATTAGAGTTTTTAAAGTTTTTTAGTTATGTTAATAGGATTTTTAGATATGTATGTTGTATATTGTTTTCAGATGCTATGAGCTGCCCTGAGTCCTTGGAGAGGGGTGGCATACAAATCCAATAAATAAATAAATAAATAAATAAATGAATGAATGAATGAATGAATAAATAAATAAATAATAAATAAATTTATGCCACTCTTGGGTGTAAAAAATCATAAAAGGCTCTTAAAGGACTCATCTGCTTGAAGACTAAAGTTTGAGAATCATTTGATCTTCAAGAAATGGAATCATAGGTGTTCTGGAAAGTCCTACGATGAGCCTCTTGAGAATAATTCACCTTCAAATCACTTTCTGGTACCTTAATTGCTAATGTCTGTCTTAAGATGGACATTAGATCATACACGTTTTCAGGGAATCTGCAACAATGTTGCTTGCATTCAATCTCCTAATTGGTCCATGTCTTGCTAATAAGTCTGGTACTCAGGTCTTAGACCATGGGGACTCAAACTATGGCCCGCAGGCCACATGTGGCCCTCTGAAGCCATTAATCCAGCCCGTGCAGTACTGTGCAGATTGTCCAAATGTGATATCTCTGATAACCACTTCTCTTGATTTCTGTATCATCAGCCTGTAAATCCACTGCACCGCAGTTCACCAATCAGCCAAATCACTTGTTTAATTCAACAATATTAGCCCTTAAACTCTGCTGAATTTTAGAAAATTTTATAAGTTTCATGGAGGAAATAAATGAAACTTATAGTCCCTAAACCACGTAGTCACCAACTGTATTTGATTAGAGTTTCTTCTCTCTTCTTATTCACTACTTTGTTTCTTTGCACTGTCACTTTTCAACCAAATTTTCCACTCTTTCCTCCTCCTGATCACCGCTGCTGTCAGGCAATCACTCTGTCTCAAATCCTCGAGTCACAATAATTCATTTCCTCCATTCAATCCAATATTTGTACCTCCTTTTTGGGGATCTCTTCTCATACAAACACTTTTCTGTTGATTTCTTAATCTTCAATTCCTACTCCGTGACTGTCAGCACTTTCAACCTGCCAAAATAACTAGTTTCTTCCTGGCTGGAATTAAGGGAGTTTTCCTGAAACTCTGGGGAGATTGCCTTTCTTCCTGAGGTCCTTGGAATTTCCCATTTTTCTATGTGCCTCTCCAGGGCAGATAGTGCCTTTTTAAGACTTCCAGGCTGGAAAAATTGGAGGTAGGTAAACGGAGCCCATTTCTTTGCTCCTGCTTGTGCTGACATCACCGCTGGAAGTCCTTATGTGAGTTTTCTTTCTGGGATGTCCATGTGTGCATCTCAATCCATTCTTCAACTGTCTGCTGTTTGAAAAGCTTGGTCCCTATAATTTTAGGTATTAAACAAAAATAGGTTACATTCTAGTATTTATTTAAGGAACTGCATTATCGGAAGCTTTTATTTGCATCAATTATTTGATTTTTACATAATTAATTTTCAACTAAGTAAAAAATTATTCTTGGTTTACAATTTAAGGTTTTACAGTCTGTTCTGTTCTGCTCTGCTCTGCTTTACTCTATTCTACCCAAACCAACCCTGCCCAACCCTACCCTACCCTACCTCATCCTACCCAACCCTACCCTACCCTACTCTACACAACACTACCCTACCCTATCCAACCCTACCCTACCCTACCTTACTCTACCCTACCCTACTCTACCCTACTCTACTCTACTCTACTCTACTCTACTCTACTCTATTCTATTCTATTCTATTCTATTCTTGACTTGAATAAGAAATTTTTTGGGGGGGTGAACTAGGAGAGTCAATTTGCCTTTTGAAAAGCACCTTTGGGACAACCATGACCTGGAAGATTGAATATCTCAGTAGACATTTGCTAAATATATGTTTGCTCTCAAACTAAATTAGACAGATGCTAAAACCCTAGTGAGGTACTATGGGTTTTTTAAATCTATTCATACACATTTATGTGCATAAAATAACTTCCAAGTTTTGTATTAACAATCAATATCATCTGCATACATTTCTTATTCCATTATTCTAGTTAATGTCATAGAGTGCTGTTGCATTTTCTTATCCTTTAGATCTGATCAGTCATTGTAAATAAATTTTCATTGATTGACTGACAGATCAAAAGATATATAACAAGATGTCAGCCAATATAAAGTGCATTCACTGAGCAGATATCCTTAATGGCTGCAGACAGTAATTGACCTACATGTTTATTTAGAAGCAACTGATCAATGTACTGATTCAGCCAATAAATAAGATTGATAACTAGTAAGCTTTAAGCCACCAAGATTTTTCTCAAAGATTATATTGAATTCTAGACAGAAGCAGTTTATATGCTGCATTTCAATGAAGCAACATTAACATAAGTAGTAATCTTTGTCATTCCTTTTAGCAAGATAAATAGGACATTTCAGATAGCAGATGGCTGTTCCTGTCCTAGACACTGAATTAAATCTGGCTGATTTTCTGATTTCCATAAGCACTCCTCCCTTATTATAAACATGACTTAGCAACTAACATGTCTGCAGGAACTCTTCTTGGAGCAAGTTTAGGAGACAAATGAGTTGACGCTGGCTGTTTATAAAATAGACAAATATTTTGCTGTAGCCTGGTCACAGGGAAGGTGAGCCTTAATTGTAATTCAAGCAATATTACCTGGACAAACCTTACATTTTTTTTTGGAAAGAAGCAGGTTTAGCTTAGTCCTAAACTGGCATGCTGTGATTGAAGAGACATCCCACTTCATTGATATTAATTCTTGGCCAGGTAGCCGAAGGAATTCCTGTGGTCTTATATAGATGGAATAAAAACAAGTTGTAGTGTTCCTCAGTCTCTGGCTTTCATTAGTGGTTCTTTTGCTATTTTTATCTGCTACATATAGCATAGTGCAGGTGGCAGATTTGGAAACCTTGTTCTTTTTAGGGGTGGGGGGGGAGGTTTTTAGAAGCATTAGGGTTTTGTTTTGTTTTTGTTTTAAACACATATGGGAATAATTCACTTTGCAACAAGGTAGCCATGAAATTTATTGTCAATTCACCATCCAGCTTCTGAATCTCTTGTTTTCAGAGGCATACTGATGGGATAAAGGATAAAGCCAAGGCTTACAAAAGAAAAGTAGTAATAGATTATGGCTTCCTTTTCAAAGCATGTTACATTTCTATCATTCAGCTCCCACAGTTCCAAGGTTTAAGAGATCAGTTCAACTAATATTTAATGCTTTCCACAGACAGTTGTACTTTATAGTTGCAAAGAGTAATTCATCAAGTTGTTTAATTCTAAGATGGTCACTATTGCTGGTTGAGCTCATCAATCCTATTAAACTGCTACAATTATTATAACACTTTAATGTAGGAAAGGTTTTGTGTTGTCTGAAAGGTAGATTTATTCTGTTTTTTTATGGTTGGAAACCAATTTACGCTTGTAATAGAGTGTTGGTTTGATTTTGGAGTGGGGACTTGAACCATTGAACCAGTGGTGGCTTACTACTGGTTCACACTTGTTCAGAGAACTGGGAGCAGTGGTGGGAGGCTCTGCCCACCCATTTGGACATCATTAAAAATGCTCTGCGCATGTACAAACGCTTCTGTGCATAAACAGAAGCATTGCGTGCACGCAAAGGGTGCCCGTGCACCCCCATTCTCAAACTGGTAGCAAAGTTAAGTGGAAACTACTACTTCATTGAATGTGATTGGAACAGCTCTTTATAGTGGCAAAAGCAGGGAAAAGGCTTTTCCTATTGTCCAAAAAACCCCGTGCCATTCTTCTCTTTCATGTAGGCCAGTTTCTATATTACTGTCCCCTGAAGATAAAATTTGACTCACAGTAGTACAGAATATAAAAGTATAAATATGCTTCAGAAAGTCATAAATTCAGTTGTTATTCATTGAAGACAGATCTCTCAACATTGGGATTTGTTTAGTTATTCATCACTCATCACATTTAATTACTCATTCAGTCACACTGCTTTTTACATGAGTAAAGATTACAGTGGAGGATAAGTCAGTAAACACTGAGATTCCGAGGAATCTTCGCGCCAACTACCAAACTGTTTTATCTGGTTACAGCATAGGAGCATCAGTCAATGCTCAGCTCCTTTTCTGATTAATATCAACAGATAATGGCCAAGGGACAGGAAGACATAGCTCGTAAAATATAAGTGCATATCAATCACCATATGTAATTCTGTAGTCAACTAAAATCAGCTTGAGATATTGCAGTGCGCACACAGAGAGACACACACACACACATTTGTTTGTTTGTTTGCTTGCTTGTTTGTTTATTCATTCATTCATTCATGTATTTATTTATTTATTTATTCATTCATTCATTCATTCATTCATTCATTCATTCATTCATTCATTCATTCATTCATTCATTGGTTCATTCAATTTTTATGCCGCCCTTCTCCTTGGACTCAGGGCGGCTTACAACATGCAACCAGAAAAGCAGATCTGCATCAGATAAGTAGTTGGTTATATTTATTTATTATTTATTTATTTATTTATTCGACTTCTATGCCGCCCAAACCTGAAGGACTCAGGGCGGCTTACAACAATATAAAATACAAGACAATAAAAAGAAGTCAGATATAAAACTAAGTTATAAAACCATTAATTAAAAAACCCTAATAAGCATTATAACTCATAAGAATGATTTGTATGTTCGTTACCCATTCCATTTACTCATTTATATATACTAGATCTATCTATAAATCAAGGAAAGCAAAGTCTGGTTTTAGAATTCTTCTAAGATTTTTTTTTTAACAAATTTTCTTAAGGATGAGTGTTCCTTTTTTTTTTTTTTTGCTATCAGCATTCCTAAAGGAGAGCCAGGTAACTTCTTGGATCTTACTCCACTGATGGCTAATCTTTCCAGGCCTGAGTGCCCAAAGCAGCTATAAGAATGTGTGTGTGCCTGAACTCCCCAAATGCAATGTATACGCCTCCCTTTGCATGTTTATTTATATATTTATTTTATTTATTTATTTATTAAATTTGTATGCCGTCCCTCTCCATAGACTCGAGGCGACTCACAACAGTAATAGAAAAAACAATGTACAATACAAATCTAATAATTAAAACTAAAAACTCATAATTTAAGAAAACATACACACAACATACTCAGTTCCCCTATGCCTGATGACAGAGGTGGGTTTTAAGGAGGGTGGGGGAAGTTCTAATCTCAGGGGGGAGCTGGTTCCAGAGGGTCGGGTCCACGACAGAGAAGGATCTTGCCCTGGGCCCCACCAAACGACATTGTTTAGTCGATGGGACCCGGAGAAGGCCAACTCTGTGGGACCTAATCGGTCGCTGGGATTCGTGCGGCAGAAGGCAGTCCTGGAGATATTCTGCTCCGATATTAATCCTTTTCTGATTAATATCAACAGATAATGGCCAAGGGACAGGAAGACTTAGCTCGTAAAATATAAGTGCCCCTCTCCTGTGTAACTCCTACCCATAAACCTCACAGACTTGTGCATATTCCCCCTGCATGTGTCCCACCCCCCCTGCGCATATGCGGCCAACCCCCATGCGCACTCTGCCCCCAGAAAAAGACTGCCGTCTTTGGCGCTACCGGTGTGCCCTCCGTTGTGGATGTGCACGCATCATCAGCATAAGACCTGGCTTCTATGCATGCGAAATTTTGCATGAGGACATATGCATGAGTGAGATTTCAATCACCGGTATTTTTGCTTCCGTGCATGGGCAAAAGCGAAAAATCAATGAAAATCACCAAAATCTTGCTCATGTGAGCATCTTCATGTGAGATTTCATTTGCTGAGCATGCGCAGAAGCCAAATCTCATGGCAACAGGTGCGCACTTTGGGGATGCACAGTTACATGCACATTCCCAAAATAGCTACTGGAATGTACCACTTTACTGTTCTGTTAGCAGACCATCGTTGCCTGCCCTCCTGCGTATGCAGCCCTGGTGGGGCCCTGGGCATGCACACACACTACATGCACCCCATGCATGCATGCTTCCATGCGTGCATGCATGGCTGAGACCCGAAAACCAGCTGGTCAGCAGGAGGCACATACACATGCATGGCAGACCTGAGTTGGAGTGACAGCTCGCATACCCAAAGAGAGCGTGCTACAAGCCACTTCTGGCACACATGTCATAGGTTCACCATCACGTATCTAGGATTTCTGTACAGCGCTGTTCCTCAACTTTTGCAACTTAAGATATGCCAGAATTCCCCAGCCAGCATTCTTTTTTTGTCTTTACAGAGGTTCGTTCTATATACAGACAGGGGTGGGCAGCAGGCAGGATGGGATGGAACGCAGTTCCACTGGCGGAAATGAAGATGCGTGCACAGCTCCAGCTGATAGGCAGCTGTCACTTCCTGGATTACTGGGCTCGACTCGACTCTCCTTTTTTCCCTTTCTACTGCTGCTGTGTCTGCGCTCCTTGCTTTTTCCTCTTTCCTCTTTCCTGGCCTCGGACGAGCTTTTTTTTTTTTAAAATTTATTTTGTCCAATACACAATGAGGGTTTTAGTGAGTGTATATCAATATACACATAGTAAAATACATGATGAAGGTTATAGAGGAGATACTCATAGTAAAATATATCTAAGAAAGAATAGAAAAGAAGATATAGGAATAGAATATATAGGAATAGAATATATAGAATATAGTAACAGAATATATGGGTATGGCTAGCTGATGAGGCCAAAATAAGGCCGAAATAGATCTATCCTAGTCTCCCTTAATTTTCAAATTCAGCTTAAACATGTGACATATATATATATATATATATATATATATATATATATATATACACACACACACACACACACACACACACACACATATATATACATACATACATATACACATACATATACACATACACATACATACATATATATATATATACATATATATATATAGGAATATATGTACATATATATATATAGGAATAGAGTACCGTATTTTTCGCTCCATAAGACGCAGTTTTTTTCCTCCCAAAGTAGGATGAAAAATCAGCCTCGTCTTATGGAGCGAAGATGCAGGCAGGGAGGGGGGGGAGGGTGCGAATTCGGAAGCGCCATCCCGCCGGCTGGCTGGCTAGCTGCTGCCTGGCCCACCGTTCCCCGTAAGCTACGCCCGTGAGCAGGCGTGCACCCCCAAATAATACACCCGAGCGCCCTTTTCCATGGGCGCGTGCTCCCCATCCCCCTGCCAGCCCGCGGGGAGGTGGGCGGGGGCGGGGAGGTGTGGCAATAGGAGTAAAGCGAGCCACGGCCACCCCTGCCTCCCCACGGTGCCTCCGGCCAAATGCGCCCCTGGCTTCTCCACGCTGCCCTATTGCCCGCCCGAACCGCCTCCTCTGCCACCTCCTGCGTTTGGGCGCGATCTGCCTCCTCTCCTCTGCTGCCTCCTCCTGCCTTGGGGCGCAATCTGCCCCCTCTCCAACGTCGCTGCCTTCTGCCTTGGGGCGCGATTCGCCCCCTCTCCTCCTCCGCCGCCCCCTGCCTTGGGTGAGCAATCCGGGAGTCCGGGACAGGGTGGCTTTACGCCATGAAGAGAAAACGGCCGACTTTTCCCTGCTGCCGGAGCCGTTTCCTCTTCATGGCGCAAAGCCACACAGTCCCGGACTCCGGGATTGCTCGCCCAAGGCAGGAAGCGGCAGAGGAGGAGAGGGGGCGGATCGCGCCCCAAGGCAGAAGGCGGCGGCGGCGGAGGAGAGGGGGCGAATCGCGCCCCAAGGCAGAAGGCAGCCATCTGCCCAGACAGAAAGGAAACAAGAGAGAGAAAGTGAGAAGAAGAGAGAGAAAGATGGGGGGAGAGAGAGAAAGAGAGAGGGGGAGAGAGAGAAAGAGAGGGAGAGGGAGAAAGAGAGTGGGAGAGGGGGGAGAGATAGCAAGAGAGGGAGAGAGAGAAAGAGAGAGGGAGAGGGGGGCGAGAGAGGGAGAGGGGGGAGAGATAGCAAGAGAGAGAGAGAAAGAGAGAGGGAAAGGGGGAGAGAGGGGGGAGAGAAAGAGAGAGGGAGGGAGAGAGAGGAGATAAAGAAAGAGGAGAGAGAGAAAGGAAGAGAAAGAAAGAAAGAGGGATAGAAAGAGAGAGAGAGTGAGAGATGCTCAGTGAGCCTTTCTTTGAAGTTGCCTTTCTTTCTTTCTTTCTTTCTTTCTTTCCTTCTTTCTTTTTCTCTCTTGCTCTCTTGCTCTTTCATTCTTTTTTCTTTCTCTTGCTTTCTTTCTCTCCTTCCTTCCCTCATTCCATTTCTTTCATTCCCCCTCTCTATTTTTATTTCTCTTTCATTTTCTTTCTCTCTTTCTTGCTTTCTTTCTTGCTCTTTTTCTTTCTCTCTTTTACCTTCCCTTCCTCTATTTCTTCTTTTCTTTCTCCTTCCTACCTTCTTCCCTCCCTCCCTTCAGTCCTTCCTCTCTTACTCTCCCCTTTCATAAGTTTCCTTGCTTCCTTCCTCTGTTCCTGTCCCTTCCCCCTTTCTTTCTTTCTTTCCTTCCTTCCTTCCTTCCTTCCTTTCCTCCCTCCATTTCTTGCTTTCCTTTTCCTTCCTCCCTTCCTCCCTTCTTCCCTCCCTCACTCCCTTCTTTCACTCCTTCCTCTCTTCCTCTCCCCTTTTTGGCTCAAAATATTTTTTTTCTATTTTCCTCCTCTAAAATCTAGGTGCGTCTTATCAGCAGGTGCGTCTTATAGAGCGAAAAATACGGTATATCATGAAAGAATAGAAGAAGAGATATAGGATATATAGGAGAGTAATAGGACAGGGGACGGAAGGCACTCTAGTGCACTTGTACTCGCCCCTTACTGACCTCTTAGGAATCTGGATAGGTCAACCGTAGATAATCTAAGGGTAAAGTCCTGCCCAGCTCCCCTCCAGCCTCACATGGCCACCTCCCACCTGAGGTGCAAGCAGAAGGCATGGGTGGAAGCGGTGCTGGCAGCATTTATGCCTCTGGCAGCACCTGAGGCAAGGGTGAAAGCAAATTGTCACCCCAGTGAATGACAATGGTAAGGTTGTAAGTGGAGGACTTAACAGTTCACTTGAACAATGATGATCGTTCAAGCCACTCCCACCTGATCACATGACCGGCAAGCCACTCCTACCCAGTCACATGACCATTAAGACACACCCAAAAAATAAGCCACACCCACAGTGTGGCAGTAAAAATTTTGGCTGCCCATTACTGTATACAGATTATATTTGTTTGTTTGTTTGTTTGTTTTACAGTTACACTGTCCAAGCTGTCAATAGTGTTTTTTAACTTTGGCAACTTCTCCAATCAACACAGAACAGATACGAAGCCCAGACATCTTCAATCCACCAAGACTGAGAAACTCCTCATTATTAGAATCATAGACTAAGTGATTTCATAAGTGATTAAGCTTTGATATTACAACACAACCCAGAGGTTTCCAGGTGTGGAATCTAGGATATTTTGCATTCAAAATGTCCCAGTATTTCACACTGAAAGACAAAGTAGTTTACAAGAATGCATGTACTTTCAAGGAAAATAGCTTTCTTTAAAATACTCCTGATGTGTTAATGGAAAAAGCACCCAAGAAAAATGACTTCATTTCCAAGTAATCTAGCATTCCAAAAGATGGTCAATTCTCTTTTACGAATACATGTATAATGCATGCATCTTGCTCATCAATTGATAGTCTATTCTGAGGAGAAAGAGATGGAAATATATGGAAACTTTAAAAATGATTTGCCATCCCATCAACCATAAATTGCACTTGACTAATGGACCCACTGAGATACTTCCCTTACCCAATAAATATTTTGTTTCCTGTTTCATAATTTTTCCAGCAAAATCTGATGAGTTTTCAGAAATGTTACAATTTTCATCCGATTCTTAGAGAAGTTTATTTGAGTGGAGTTGTGCTTTCAGCCTAGCTCAGGGATTGTAATTATGGCTCCTTTACAAACTGTGGATTTCAACTCCCAAAATTCTTGAGCTGGCCTGGGGCATTGAAGTCCACATTTATAAAATGGCCATAGTTTCCCACCCTAGGCTTAGCTGAACAGCCAGTTTGGTATACAGTGTTGGTTAAGGCATCAAGTAGAAATCAGGAGAGTCAAAGTTCATCATACTCCATAGGTCAATGCCATTGTTTTATTGGCTTTCTGATTCTGATTTATTAGTTTTCTGATCTATTTCTCCAGAAATATATTGATTTGACTCCTGAATGGATGGCAGCACGACGACAGCATGCCATTTAGATTTGGTCTGGAGCAATGCAAAATACATAAGGAAGTATGCTTCGTGAAATTGGTGTGCCATAGTATTTGTGATTGGTTGGCTAAGGGGTATTAAAATGTTGTAAATTGTGTCTGTTTGTATACGCCTGTACCTATCATGAATTATGCCTTGCTAATGCTGAATCAAAGAAACAGAGAACTAGCATTTAAAAAAACCCGAGTAATTTTTTACAGATAGCTTTTGGTCTGCTGGAAAATTTGTTTTTGTCACAATCTTGCTGGAAATATCTGTAATGTAGACATTGGCTTCAGTTCTATTCACATTTTCCTGGAAGGAGTTCAATTAAAGAGAGACCACATGTTACTTGTGAATAGACAAGTTAAAATCATAAATGAACTTAATAATCATTCCCCCACCAGGGAACTCTGAAAATTGTAGTTTTTTGGGGAAATATAGTGATATTTAATATACTTGTTAACATTGTCACTGAAGTACTATTCTCAGAACTCTTTGAGGAACAATGAAAGTCAAGCAAGTATAAAAGCAATGTTAGGTCCAGGAATCTTTAGATTGAAAACAGGGATTTAACAGGGAACGCAACCCTATTCAGCAAAAGTAAATGTGAATCTTGAATGCCACACTGTGAATTTAGTTTTTTTAAAAGTGTGCATGCAAAGCTCTGGAATTCATTTTAGTTTGTTTTAATTCAATTAACTTCAGTTCACTTTCAATTTGATCTCCCATACCCTGCTTTTTTCCAACTTGTAGGCATTCAAAGATTATGGAGATGACCCATCTCAAGCTCACAGAAAATTAAACGGAGAGATCTTTGTGGTGGCCTTCAGGTTAATTCCCAGAAGGTTGAGCAAAAGTCATGCAATATTGTCTTTCTATCACGTAGAAGAGTAATAGAACCACAAAAAAGCAATGCCACAACATTCACCTCCCCAAAGAACTTTTTGTGGCTAAAGGAATCCACACCAGCCAAAAGATCTAGGAGAATCAATAAAGCTGCCCTTTCGGTAGCTCTCTGCCTGTATAGATTATCTATCAGAGCAATCAAGGCTGATTCAATGCTAAATCGGGAGCAATGCTCAGATAAAAGAAGAAACAAAATAATCTATTTAATTTAATAACTCTTTGTTCTCCAATCTTTTGCACCAGCCTGGTTAAATATAAAAACACTGATCAATTGTCAATAGCTAATGAAATTGACTGGGTCAAAGAATAGAATAGAATGGAATGGAATGGAACCGAACGGAACCGGACGGAACAGAATCGAACGGGACGGAACAGAATAGAATTCTTTATTGGCCAAGTGTGATTAGACACACAAGAAATTTGTCTTTTGTCCATATGTTCTCAGTGTACATAAAAGAAAAGATAATTTGTCAAGAATCATGAGGTACAATACTTAATTGTTATCATAGGGTACAAATAAGCAATCAGAAAACAATATTAATATAAATAATAAGGATACAAGCAACAACTTACAATCATACATAAGTGGGGGGAAATGGGTTATAGCAATGATGGCGAACCTATGGCATGGGTGCCATAGGTGGAACATGGAGTTATATCTGCTGGCAAGCAAGCCATTGCCCTAGCTCAGCTCCAGCACACATGTGCACAGCGGCCAGCTGATCTGTGGCTCACACGGAGGCTCTGGGAGGACAATTTTGGCTTCCAGAGGGCCTCCAGGGGGAGGGGGATTGAGAGGACGTTTTTGCCCTCCCCTGGCTCCAGGGAAGCCTCTAGAGCCTGAGGAGGGTGAAAAATGGGTCTCCTGGGCTCTCCAGAAGTTGAGAAATGGGCTGTTTTTGGCCTCCAGAGGGCCTCCGGGGGGAAGGGAGGCAATTTCTACCCTCTACAAGCATTGAATTATGGGTGTGGGCTCTCATGCAGGTGTGATAGTGTGTGTGCACATGCTTTTGGCACCCGAGGGAAAAAAGGTTTGCCATCACTGGGTTATAGGAACAATGAGAAGACTAATAGTAATGCAGCCTTAGTGAATAATTTGACAGTGGTGAGAGAATTATTTGTTTAACAGTGATGGCATTAATTGTTCTTGTGTCTAGTTGTCTTGGTGTGCAGTGCTCTACAGTGTCATTTTGAGGGGTCAGTAAATATTTTCACGGTCCTCTTTTTGACTCGTGCAGTGTACAGGTCCTCAATGGAAGGCAAGTTGGCAGTTATTGTTTTTTCCCCTGCAGTTCTAATTATTCTCTGAAGTCTGTGTCTGTCTTGTTCCAGAACCGAACCAGAGAGTTATAGAGGGACAGATGACAGACTCAATAATTCCTCTGTAGAACTGTATCAGCAGCTCCTTGGGCAGTTTGACCTTCCATGCTTTTTTGATGTTTTTTGTGTCTTAAGCATGGGCTCCTCTGCACTGTGATAGGTAAACACAAATATGTTTACACTTATTAGGCAGAAGATGATCTGCCTATATGCACTCTACTAATCCCTATGTGCACTTTTCAATGTGTAAGAATGAGCCGAAGTGGTGCAGCAGGTAGAGTGCTGTACTGCAGGCCACTGAAGTTGACTGTAGATCTGTAGGTCAGCGGTTCAAATCTCATCACCGGCTCAAGGTTGACTCAGCCTTCCATCCTTCCGAGGTGGGTAAAATGAGGACCTGGATTGTGGGGGCAATATGCCGGCTCTGTTAAAAAAAGTGCTATTGCTAACATGTTGTAAGCCACCCTGAGTCTAAGGAGGAGGGCAGCATTAAAAAATTGAATAAATAAATAAATAAAATAAATAAAATTTCCTGCTGTGGCCCTGAATTTTTTTTATACCATGCACAATGCACGTATTGTTATGCTTACCAGTGGAAATACTCACAAACTGGAATAACTGCTGTGCGATGTGTATATATATCATGAATATGTATTTCGGTGGCACGGTGCAGTACTGCAGTCTAACTCACTGCTCACTCAAGGAGTTTGATCCTGACTGGTTCAAGGTTGATTCCATCCTTCCAAGGTTGGTAAAAGGGGGACCCAGATTGTTGAGGGCAATATCCTGACTCTGTAAACCACTTAGAAAGGGCTGTAAAACACTATGATGCGGTTTATAAGCCTAAGTGCTATTGCTACAGCAAGCATTATTTTTGAAGAGTAGATTAAGGGCAGTATTTTCAATACTGCCCTGCTGCCAAGATTTATTGATTACTTAAGCATAATTTTGTCAAGATGGAGAAAAGAAAGCCAAACAAGCTTATAGAAACATACAAAAAGGCTATTGCTTCAAAAAGTATCTGGCAGCAAGCTTTGAGTGAGTGTATTTTGACAAGCACAGTTGGTACATTTCTGTCTAATCTATAAGCTTTGTTAGTTCTCTCTGCAATAAATCAACCATCCAGGCATATTTCTCCTGTGAGCAGGAGGATAATTCTGGTATACACTACAGCTAGCTCTGTGTTTTCACTGTTCCACCATTATATGTTTGCAAAAGGTATATTTTTGTAAAGAACAGTGTAGGGTTACAAGAAAATTCCACTGGAAAATAACCTTGGATTTCCTGGAGCAGTGCCATTTCATCCAAATTTATCCAAGTGCATTATCACTGTGTGAAAAAAATAAGTGCTGACTGTAAGCAAAATGCTATATTGAAAAGCTCTGGTGATGGAAAAGATTCATGAACACTGAGTTTCTTGATTTTGAGTCTGTCCTCTGTCTACCTGTCTTCTTATCAAGACTAGCTATAGAGGGATATAGCATTGCTTCCAGCTGTACGGATTCAGCTCCAGTGATCTTAGAAGCCGATGTCTTAGAAGAACTTGAACGATTAAAGATAAATAAGGCAATGGGTCCAGATGGCATCCACCCCAGAGTTCTTAAAGAACTCAGATCTGTCATTACTACCCCCTGACTGATTTGTTTAACCAATCCTTGTTAACAGGAGAAGTTCCTGAGGATTGGAGAATGGCCAGTGTTGTGCCTATTCACAAGAAGGGCAGTAGAGAAGAAGCTGGTAACTACAGGCCAGTTAGCTTGACATCAGTTGTAGTTAAAATGATGGAGACTCTACTCAAAAAGAGGATAAATCAGCACCTAAAAAACAATAACTTATTGGACCCAAATCAGCATGGCTTTACTGAAGGCAAATCATGTCAGACTAATCTCATTGATTTCTTTGACTATGTCACAAAGGTGTTGGATGAAGGTGGTGCCGTGGATATTGCCTACCTGGACTTCAGCAAAGCCTTTGATACGGTTCCACATAAAGAGCTGATAGATAAATTAGTGAAGATTGGACTTAATCCCTGGATAGTTCAATGGATTTGCAGCTGGCTGAAGCATAGACAGCAGAGAGTTATTGTTAATGGCGAGTATTCTGAGCAGAGTCAGGTTACAAGCGGTGTGCCACAAGGGTCTGTTCTGGGTCCTATTCTTTTTAATATGTTTGTGAGTGACATAGGGGAAGGTTTGGTAGGGAAAGTTTGCCTATTTGCCGATGACTCTAAAGTGTGCAATAGGGTTGATATTCCTGGAGGGGTCTGTAATATGGTAAATGATTTAGCTTTACTAGATAAATGGTCAAAGCAATGGAAACTGCAGTTTAATGTTTCCAAATGTAAAATAATGCACTTGGGGAAAAGGAATCCTCAATCTGAGTATTGTATTGGCAGTTCTGTGTTAGCAAATACTTCAAAAGAAAAGGATTTAGGGGTAATGATTTCTGACAGTCTCAAAATGGGTGAACAGTGCAGTCAGGCGGTAGGGAAAGCAAGTAGGATGCTTGGCTGCATAGCTAGAGGTATAACAAGCAGGAAGAGGGAGATTATGATCCCGCTATATAGAATGCTGGTGAGACCACATTTGGTATACTGTGTTCAGTTCTGGAGACCTCACCTACAAAAAGATATTGACAAAATTGAACGGGTCCAAAGACGGGCTACAAGAATGGTGGAAGGTCTTAAGCATAAAACGTATCAGGAAAGACTTAATGAACTCAATCTGTATAGTCTGGAGGACAGAAGGAAAAGGGGGGACATGATCGAAACATTTAAATATATTAAAGGGTTAAATAAGGTTCAGGAGGGAAGTGTTTTTAATAGGAAAGTGAACACAAGAACAAGGGGACACAATCTGAAGTTAGTTGGGGGAAAGATCAAAAGCAACATGAGAAAATATTATTTTACTGAAAGAGTAGTAGATCCTTGGAACAAACTTCCAGCAGACGTGGTAGATAAATCCACAGTAACTGAATTTAAACATGCCTGGGATAAACATATATCCATCCTAAGATAAAATACAGAAAATAGTATAAGGGCAGACTAGATGGACCATGAGGTCTTTTTCTGCCGTCAGTCTTCTATGTTTCTATGTTTCTAGCTTTCTTTTGACTTTCCAGATGTTGCAGCATTACTGTTCCCAGCTGTCCTGGTAAGATGACTGAACATGCTAGGAGTGGGAACCCAGCAACATCTGGAAGACCATGCTTTCTGCACCACCCTTTGCCCAGGCATTCAGCCACAGATGGAACTTTTTCAGCTCCTCATAAAGAGGAAATAAACTTGGATTTTGGCTGGGCAGTCCTGTGTTCTCTCATGAGATATGGACCTTGATGAAAACTAGAGATGATTTTGGAAGCAGACGGCTTGAAAAACATTGTTTCAATGAGGCAATAACCACTATACCAAGAGTTTAAATGGAAACTGGGAGACTTGCCCAACTTCTAGCTTATGTTTCTACTCCTTGTACAGGCAGCCCCCACGTTTTAAAGAGGTCCTCATAGAAGCAAGACTCCGCTCAATAAAATTCTACAGTATTTCTATTAAGACTAAATTATCTCACTCATAGATTATGAGTGCTGTGCATTCACCTACATCACTAGAATAATCGTTTTGAAATATGCATTTCTACAAGAAGGCTTAAGAAAGTAAGCTGACAGACAAAGGTGAATCTCTCTTTCTCTCTCTGAGATAAATGAAATCCCTGTTTGAGATAAGAATAACTACTATATACAAGTTGGGACTTCATTTCCATGTTCAATTAAGAGTTTTTGTTATGCTGGAGTGCTAATGGTAGTGATTGGTATTGTAAACTAACAGCATGGTTCATGAAGGTAAATAATAAGTGGACATCAATGATATCATAAACCATTTCTTCTTCTTCTTCTGGAGTCCTTGGTTCTTTCAGAGCATAATTGTTGCTTGGAAACCTTACATTATCTGACTAGGTAAAGTGACACCACAGTTCAGCTCTGAGCTACCTGTATTCTATTGGCACTTTCTGTCTTTATGACTTATTGGTTGTCAAAAGATTGCAAAGAAGATAATGGAAAACATGTATAGTCGGCTATGTGGATCATTCAGAAGTAGTGATGGGCGAACTGAACCCGCACAATTCTGGTCCGTACCTAATTTTGCAGTGTTCAGTATGCCGAACACAAACCTGAAATTTTTTCAAACTTAAAGTTTGGGGTCGTGTTCAGCATTCGGAGCTTTGACGTCACCGGCAGGTTGCTAAGGACGCCAAGGTGATTACTTCCTGGATTCCATGGAATCCAGGAAGTGATCACCTTGGCGTCCTTAGCAACCTGCCGGTGATGTCAAAGCTCCATCCCCGGAATGTCTTCATGGGAGGGATTCTCTGTTTGGGTTTGAGTTCGGGTTCGGTTCGGGTTCGGCCGAATTTTGCGTAAAGTTTATCCAAACTTGCCGAACCCAAACACCATTGGGTTCACCCATCACTATTCAGAAGTGGTGCAGAGTCTTGACCCAGAATAACAAAGCATTGATTCCATGCCAGAAATTGGGGTTAATATTGGGCTGAGGTTCACTGTTGTTAGGGCCTGGGTGGGCCATGAAAAGATAAAAAGTAATCAGAGGCTATGAAGGTTCAAAAATACTTTGCATTCTTAAACTCAGAATACAACTGACAAACAGGATTGAGACCTGAAGGTTCATTGCCCACTGCAATATCATAAAAGAAGCGTTTTCCAATTTGGCGCTTTCTAGATACTCTTGAGATTATTAGTTCCAGAAGCCCCAGTCAGCCAAACCAGAAAACATACCATCACTTCAGAAAAAGTGGTAAATTCTGAATCTTCTCTTCCTCTCTCACACACGCACAAACACAAACACACATCCACACACACAGGCTCAAAATACATTAAGCTTGCTTGCATGCTTTGTTTGCTAGCTGTAGAAGCCATGAAATACGATAGTAGCTGATGCCCAGTACGATAGGGTTTTTAATGTTGTGATGAACAGTCATCTTCTTGGAGCCAAATAGTAATCGCTATCTCCTTTTGGCAATAGTGTAACCAACAGATGGTAGCAATTTTCAAGTACTGTCAACTTCAGCAGCTTTGGCATACGTAGTTTAGAGAGAAAATCTGAAGACTCTGCTGCCAAATTTTAACATTTGAAATATTCAGTCCTCCCCTGTATAGAGATCTCAAGTTATCATGAACTTTAAAGGAGAGTTTCTTCTTGGCTCTTCAACCGTGGATAGTTCTGAAACTTTTGCTTTTTTTGCTTCCCATCATTTATTCACACATATCCAGAAGATTAACTTTTAATCTCTTGTGGCTTGGAATTTTAGTCCCTCTTGTGGAATTGCCTGATCCCAAGGAGAAAGTGTGCCAAAAATAATTTTTAAAAAAGCTTCAGCCCTGCCATCAATAATGAACAACTTTTATCTTCCATCTATATAACAGCATAGAATCAGCTACAAGATGAATATGCTCCTAGTGCTGTAGCCTTAGGTCTTCAGTCCTCACGTGCAGTCAGAGACTCAGGCTGCACTGAACTCTATGTCCATAGATGTCCCCAGTAAAGGGCTACCAAAATTTTACTACCACACTATGGGTGTGGCTTATGCAGGATGCCCTGCATTTTCTTTCAACATATTTCAGTGCAAATTGGGTGCTCTGGGGTGGAGCTCCATTTTTGCTACCCCACTGCATCGTCCCCCCCACCTGTCCGGGCAGCAGCCCATCCCTGCATGTCCCCATGCCAAATGTTTACACTAAAACATGGATAAAAGTCATACGAAGCCATGATTTTAGAGGCATTAAATTGCTTTTCATAGAATAGGCCAAGCACACTCACATTTTATGTGAGGTTTACAATGAGCTGCCAGATCCAACTCACCATGGCCAACTTGCCACAGGATAACTTTCCATAGGATAAAAGTTATACTAGTATCAAAGAAATAATCCGATAGAATCATTAAAGAGAGGATGCTAAAGGAAGGACAAAATTAAATCTGAATGGCATAAATTAAAGTATTTTTAAAATTATTTTAAATAATTCAATCAAATTGTTGAATTGTCCTGTAGTCGGTTGTCCCGTGGCGAGTTGGCCATAGTAAGTTGACAACAGTGAGTTGGCTGCAGCAAGTTGTCCCATTCCATTTTGAGGGAGCAAGGCATGGGTGGGCTGCTGCCTGGATAGGGGGGAACGCAGTGGGGTAGCAAAAATGGAGCACCCAATTTGCACTGAAAGATGTTGAAAGAAAAAGCAGGTTGTCCTGTATAAGCCACACCCACAGTGTGGTAGTAAAAAATTTGGTAGCCCTTCACTGGAGCAAGGCAAGTGTGAGGATTTGAGGATTTAATGGGTATTCTTGGCTAAGCAAGTGAGCACAGCTCCAAAACTGGAATTGGCTGTAGCCATTGCTGTTTTTATTTTGTAAAAAAAAGAGAGAGAGAGAGCACTAATGACTCAAACTTGTGTTTTGTGTATATATGCACATGCAAAATAAAGTTTAAGTCTCCAGCTCCTTCTTTGTTGCATGAACATCTGTCTATCTATTTTTTTATTTTTTTATTTATATTTATTTATTTATTTTGTCCAATACACAATGAGGGTTTTAGTGGGTATATATCTATATACACATAGTAAAATACATGATGAAGGTTATAGAGGAGATACTCATAGTAAAATATATTTAAGAAATAATAGAAAAGAAGATATAGTAATAGAACATATCAATGAAAGAATAGAAGAAGAGATATGGGAATAGAGCAAAGGTATAGGAGATATAGGAGAGCAATAGGACAGGGGACGGAAGGCATTCTAGTGCACTTGTACTCGCCCCTTACTGACCTCTTAGGAATCTGGATAGGTCAACCGTAGATAATCTAAGGGTAAAGTGTTGTGGGTTTGGGGATGACACTATGGAGTCCAGTAATGAGTTCCACGCTTCGACAACTCAGTTACTGAAGTTGTATTTTTTACAGTCAAGTTTGGAGCAGTTAATATTAAGTTTAAATCTGTTGTGTGCTCTTACAAAATTAAAAAGAGACACCACAGATTAGGCAGATTGATTCTACAAGCCTCAAAGTTGAGAGGATCTAATGGAGGATGAAAATTTGTTTGGAGCCTGAGCTGTGCAAGTGGAAACAAGGGACTTTCATCCAAGGATATCTGCAGTGAAGGTTTTTTTTAATTAAAAAAATAGAGTTTGCAGCTGGCTAATTGAAGTCCCACCCTATTTATGTGTATTAACATCACACATGATTATAAAGGGGTGAGGATTTAAATTTCTGGCACAAGCTACAAGCTTGAGTGGTCCACAAACAGGCCAGCTAGTCACAGATTCTGAGGAGGATTAACCGGATCCGTCTTGGTACCCTAGGCCAGTGTTCTTGACAACTGAGTCAGATAGTGAGAGTGAGAGAGAATTGGAACCTGAGAAACCTGAGGAAACTCCAGAGACTGTAGAAACCCCAATGATGGTAATGTCTGAGTTAGAAGAGGAGGGAAACATGGGAGATCAGGAGCCCCTATTTGATGCCCGATTCAGAAGGTCACGAAGCAGACAGGAATATCTTTATGGGAAAAGGTTCAGAAGGTAAGTCTGGGAAAGAAAGTCTAGACCGGCGTAGGCAAAGTTGGCTCTTCTATGACATGTGGACTTCAATTCCCAGAATCCCTGAGCTAGCATGATTGGTGCAGAAATTCTGGGAGTTGAAGTCCACTAGGCAAAGTTGGCTGTTCTATGACATATGGACTTCACCTCCCAGAATTCCTGAGCTAGCATGATTGGTGCAGGAATTCTGGGAGTTGAAGTCCACATGTTACAGAAGAGCCAACTTTGCCTACCCCTGGTCTAGACAGTTATATCTCTAGGAAACAGTTGACCACACCCAGACAGTATATAAGGGAGGATTTCTGGGTAAAGGGGCATGGAGTGCCAACGTTTGTAGTGGTGGAAAGTACTAGATTTAGGATTCCAGAAATGCTTCGCTGGCAACCTGTTCTTATTCTTCCAACTTCATCGAGCAGAGATGCAGCTGTCTGAGTAAAACCTGGAGAGCCGTGAGCATGCATGTGTGACCAAAGAAACATTATCTCATTGAGGAATGTTAAGTACAGCCTGGACCTTTAACTCTTAGCCAATTTTAACCAGGAAAGCTGCCAAGATGGACAGAAATACCTGACTTTGCTTGTATAAATCCTGCTTTTCATATAAAAGCAGTAATGGGCAGCCAAAATTTTTACTGCCACACTGTGGGTGTGGCTTATTTTGTGGGTGTGGATTGATTGTGACATGACTGGGAAGGAGTGGCTTGCTGGCTATGTAACCAGGTGGGAGTGGCTTGAACGATCATCATCGTTCAAGTGAACTGTTAAGTCCTCGACTTACAACCTCACCAGTGTCGCTTTGCGTTTCCCGTGCTCTCCTTCCTGGGTCGCCCCCCTGCCTCAGGCTGGGTAGCTAGGCAAATGGATGCTGACCAGCTGTTGAGAAAAGAGGGGGGAGGAAATGGCCCCCCTGCAACTCCTGACTGCACTGTGATAGGTAAACACAAATATGTTTACACTTATTAGGCAGAAGATGATCTGCCTATATGCACTCTACTAATCCCTATGTGCACTTTTCAATGTGTAAGAATGAGCCGAAAGTCTTAGTGTTATATGACTTTTCTCGAACATTGAGTCACATTTGTTACAATGTAGGAACCAAATGAATCCATATATTTTTATATTTTCCATATATAAATATATTTTTCTGAAGTTAGAAAATCTGTCAAAGGAATCAGAGTGTGAAACCTAAGAAAAAAAGACACAGTTTAATAGTACCACCCTTCATGGTTGCTATCATTGGCAAATACTAGAGTGTATTTGATATAAATCGCTTAACTCCCCAAAGGGAGAAAGAGGGATAGTAGAGGAAAAAGGCTTCACTGACAATTACCATATCAATTTTAATACTGTAACATCTATTTTCTAAAAGGGACGCTTCCCCTTATTTTCAATCGCAAGCTAGTTTCTTACCCTGCTGTTACAGTACGGTACAGTTGTTGTTGTTGTTGCTGTTGTTGTTGTTGTTGTTGTTGTTATTATTATTATTATTATTATTTATTAGATTTGTATGCCGCCCCTCTCCGCAGACTCGGGGCAGCTCATAACAATAATAGAAACAATATATTACAAATATAACAATTAAAAATCATTTAAAAATCCCTTATTAAAAGACAAAACATACACACAAACATAGTTCCATAGAGTGCCAATTTTTCCTCATTATTATGAATGGTAAATATCACCAATACCCATAAATTTGTGACCTGTGTTTTCAGCATTTGCGGGCGGCGGGGGGGGGGGGTGGTGGTAAATACAAATATTAATTGTAAATCCTTCCTTCCTTCCTCAGTCTTTATTTAGAAAACATATTATATCACTTAGGCTGAAATTAGACTGAACTATGACCTTTGACTCAGCTCTATTTTAAGATGACTTCCTTCATGTTTTGGGAGCAGGGAGCTGCCTTTTGGGTTGCTTTTTGGCTTGTCTTATTATTGTGAGTGTGTAAACTGCAAAAACCAGAGCAATTTACTGCAAGCTTCAAGACTTCCTTCCTTGTTGGAATGTGTAGGTCCAGGGTAAGTGTCACTTGTGCCTTGCGTCGAGCTGTGATTGTTCACATTTTTATTTTCAAAAATGTTATACAGGTTTAGAATTCCTGCCCTTGAGAAATTATCAGTTGCCCATCCTTAACGTGGACTAGCTTCAGGTTCAGATTATGATCACAGTGATTAGATAGTAACTTCAAACAGTCACTAAATGAACTGTTGCAAGTCAAGAACTGTCTCTGGTCTCTTGTGCATGTATAAAATAATCCATTCAGCATCAGTGACTTGATGCTTGGTTTCTCCCCCCCCCCACCTGATTGGTTTCTTTGACATTGGTAAGACTGAGTTTTCTAATCACCATTAGGATATAATCAAGTTCAGCAGAATACACTCAGAGCATCTTTTCCAGATCTCTAAGGATCTTAAGATGTAACCTGTATTTGGCCTACATGCATAAAGACCCACCCCTACATGAGGTTCTTGTCCGGTAAGCAAACAGCAAATCAAAATGTTGTTAACATTTTCCAATTTTAAAAAAATATATATTTGTTTATTTCTGACACTTTTAAGACTATCCAATAACCAGAGTTCTCTAGATGGTACAAAAAGTAAATTAAAAACATAAAATATAAACCTATAAAAACGCCTCTCCAAGGAGAACATTTCGCAGATGGGCACCACAACTAAAAAAAGCCTTTACTCAACTGAAAAGACTTACACAAAGCTATTGTGACATTTAATGCACGGTTGGGGGCTCAATTCCTGTGTTTTACACATGCAAAAAATAAAATAAACTACGTACATATTTGGCAACTGACATAAAAATAATAATAAAAAAATATTCCTCCAAAAGGCTATTGAAAAGCCTCTGGGGCCTCCTCTAGGGCAGAGAATCACATAGATATCAGGCTCAGTTCTGAGATAGATAGATAGATAGATAGATAGATAGATAGATAGATAGATAGATAGATAGATAGATAGATAGATAGAAAGAAAGAAAGAAAGATCGATGGAGAGATGGAGAGATGGAGAGATGGAGAGATGGAGAGAGGGAGAGATAGAGAGATAGAGAGATGGATGGAGGGATGGAGGGATGGAGGGATGGAGGGATGGAGGGATGGGAAGGATGGATAGATAGATAGATAGATAGATAGATAGATAGATAGATAGATAGATAGATGATGGATGGATGGATGGATGGATGGATAGATAGATAGATAGATAGATAGAAAGACAGACAGACAGAAAGACAGACAGACAGACAGACAGACAGACAGACAAGTAGATGCATAAATAGATACATAAATAGATAAATAGGCAAACAAACAAACAACAATTTCCAAAGTTACATTGGCAATTGTCCAACACTATCAGGTTCTCTTTAAAAAGAAGAGTTTCATATATACTGTGAATTATTTAGCTCTCTCTTTACTCTGTTTTTAAAAATCTCTCAGACTCACAAATCCACAGCAAGCAAATTTAAAACAGCCAAAAAAGATTTGTTGTATTTTCTGCATGCAATATATCACATAAATGTCATGCTGTTTAGCTTGGAATTATATCATAGATCTCCGGAGAAGAATAAAAATAAGACTGAATTCTTGATCCTAAAGAAACACATGGGTGTAGCTGTTACTACTGGCATAGCTCTTGATCCACAAAACAGTTGTTCTTACTTCTATGTAGTTTTCTCCAGAAGGAAAAGGAAGATAGATATTTTGGGCAAAGCAAGTTTTTTGGAACATATGAATTTATTACCTTACCTTACCTCCAATTTATTCATATTGGAACATATGAATTTATTACCTTATTATTACCTTACAGCCAGAAAGCACTTAGGTCTAAATCTGTAGTCCTTCTAAATCAGTGATGGCGAACCTATGGCATGGGTGCCATAGGTGGCACATGGAGCCATATCTGTTGGCACATGAGCCGTTGTTCTAGTTCATGTGTGTACCAGCCAGATGTTTTCTTTGCTCACACAGAGGCTCTGGGAGGGCATTTTTGGCTTCCAGGGAGCCTCCGGGGGTGGGGGAGAGTGTTTTTACCCTCCCCTGGCTCCAGGGAAGCCTTTGCAACCTGGGAAGGGTGAATCACGAGCCTACTGGGTCTACCAGAAGTTGGGAAAGGCATTGATTTATGGATGTGGGCACTTGCGCATGTTTGATAGCATGCGCACACAATCTTTTGGCACCCGAGTAAAAAACGGTTCACCATCACTGTTTTAAATGGTCTTCTTATTAGGGGTATGGTTGGGATTTTCAGATCTGTGGTGCAACAAAGCACTAGGTAGAATGAAAGAGAAATGTAATTCTTGCCAAGATTTGGCAAAAGGTATATATTTGGTGGGATATAAAGAAAAAGAGATAGTTTTATTGTTATAGTATTTTAAACATATTAGCATTTAGTAGTTATATAGCACTAGACGATGATTATTCACGATATAAATGTGAATTCCTTCTTTCCTCTACTTTTACTCTTTTGTCTTTTTTTCTCTCTTCCTTTTCCTTTACTTTAGCTCAAGTTAAGTTAGAATTTTAAAACTTTTAGATATGTTGCTAAATATTTTAGATGTGTTTTTATTTACCACTTTAAAAATGATATTTCTAAGTAGTATTTCATAGATGGTGTTAAACAACGACAAGATTTAATTTTTTCACTTTTTTAATATTTGAATGTAAAGATGACTTCTACTCTGAGCGGAGCGATTGTAGCTCCACTAAATGTTGCATGTTATGTATGTCATGTTTGTCTATGCAATTTCATAAAAATATTTTATTAAAAAAATAATAAAAAAAATAAAAGAAAGAGAAATGTAATTCTTAACTACCATTCTAGTGAGCATCTGAAACTTTACAGCAGGAGTTTCCAGCCCTGGAAACTTTAAGACTTGTGGACTTCAACTCCCAGAATTCCCTAGCCACAGGTCTTACAGTTATCAAGGCTGGATACCCCTGCTATACAGTTCAGAACCATTAACCCCAAATCAATGCAGTCTATCCCACATAAAATAAAGTACTTCAGCAAACTCTTAGAGTAAAGACCAATAATCTTACTCATAATAAAACTGTTATATAAATTCAATTGGCTATTTGCCCCACTTATATCATGGTGCAAAAAGCTATCAAAAGATGCATACTTGGCATTACAAGACAAAATAGAAAGACCTGGACATGGATTAGAGAACAAAGGAAATATACGATATCAACAAGAGAGTAAAAGAATTGAAATGGAAATGGCCTGGTTACATAGCAAGGAGAACTGATAGCAGGTGGACCAAGGCAGTCATCGAACTTGAAAAAAATTGACCATGAAGGAGGCCTAAAACAAGATGAATCAACAACATCAGCAAGTATGATGGGCCTCATTGGCAAATGAAAGCTCAGGACCATATTGGTTAACATGAGGAAAAGGCCTTCATCCGATAGACAATGGCTAAAATGATAATGATGATAAGTTATGACAAGTTATAAATTATTTAGTAATATCAACTGGACCTGACAACAAACAAGTCTAATACTAACAACTTACTATTCTGACCAGTGCTCCAGTCCAGAGGTGGAGTCTATTTTATTTATTCATTTTTATGGATTTATTTTTTTTGTCAAGTATGTATTGGTAGCATACAAAGATATAACAGTGTTTATATACATGCATGGGTGGGCTACTGCCTGGATAGGGGGGAACGCAGTGGAGTAGCAAAAATGGAGCTCCACCCCAGAGCACCCAATTTGCACTGAAAGATGTTGAAAGAAAATGCAAGGCGTCCTGCATAAGCTACGCCCACAGTGTGGTAGTAAAAATTTTGGTAGCCATTCACTGTATACATGATACTAGTAATAGAGAAACATTAGGACAGGGGATGGAAGGCTGGTGCACTTACTGACCTCTTAGGAATTCCGGAGAGGTCAACAGTGGATAGTCTAAGGGTAAAGTTTAAAGTTTAAGGGAAAAGACTGGTTCACTTGAACTGGTAGCAAACTGCTGCTGACATCTTGATGACATCACAGAACCAATTTAGTGGCCGCCTGTCATGGGAACCATCTTTTTTTTTAAAAAAAATGGGGAATCTTTTTCCCTACATTTTTTTTCTTCTGTGCATGCGTAGAAGCCAGGTTTCCGGTACTGCGCATGCAGCCGCCATCTTATTTTTGGCTTTGGGGGGGGATTTATTTTGGATTTTTTTGTCACTGTGCATGTGTGTGCAAGCAAAGTATGTATGCACCCACAAGACCTGGCCATGCGGTGCAGGAGAAAGCAAACCAGCAGCAAGGTAAGTTAGAACTCACCCCTGCTCCAGTCCACTGAATTAACTGATTGATAAACCACAATATATAGGCAGCTATACCACTGGGAAGAGGAATTATTTCTCAGATCTTCAGCTGGGGTGGAAAGACTTTACATCAATCATTATTTAATTGATTAGTATTCTGTTCTCCCTGCCAAGGATGGGGAGAAATGCTTGAGGAAATACCTGCTTAGGTGCCAATCAAAGTTTGCTACTCTGTGTTGAGCTCTGTTTCTGATTGCAAAGTTCTTGGGCTGGCAGTATGCAGTGGAAGGGTGTCGGGGATTACAGGATTAGCAGAAACATAACAGACCCTGGAATGGTACAGCTACTCTGCAAAATGCCAAACTCTTTTAATGGGCCAAAGCACTGTGGTGAGAACATCTGCAAAGATGATTTGCAGAAAGGAAGAAGTTGCTTTGATGATGAAAACAAATATACTTATCAACAGCCAACATCTGGAAACCTGTGCAATATCTCTGCTTTCACCCGAAAAACCAGGGAGCATCATCTGCTAAATCCTGGCTGCTGTTGGTGAGGGAAAGGTTGTAAACAGAAACACCTGCATATCACCTGGGCAGTCTCCGCCACAGATCCATGTGTTCACTCCAGTGTGCAGATCTGACAACAAGTAAAATTCAATTGGCAGGGAAAGCAGAAAATAGTTTTACAGAACTTTCTTCCTTCCTGTTAGCTACTGTTCATTTTCTTTCAAGTTTCCCGACCCCCAGTAAAAATATTTTTTCTTCCTGGGACAAGGGTTGGACACAATAAAGTCTATCCATAGAGCCAGTTTTGTATTATTATTATTATTATTATTATTATTATTATTATTATTATTATTATTATTATTATTTAGATTTGTATGCCGCCCCTCTCCGTAGACTCGGGGCGGCTTACAGCAATGATAAAAACAATATATAATGACAAATCTAATAGTTAGAATCTAAGATAACAATAATACATTTAAAAAGTCTAAAAAACAAGAAACCCCAATATATAAAAAATATACATACAGTCATATCATACACAAAAAATTACATAGGCGGGGGAGATGTTTCAGTTCCCCCACGCTTGACGACAGAGGTGGGTTTTAAGGAGTTTACATAGTATACTAGTTTTAAGGAGTATACATAGTATACTAGTTAAGGCAGCAGGCTACAAACCAAGACGCCATGTGTTCTAGTTCTATTTTAACTATAACTTATGTCAAGCTAACTGGCCTGTAGTTACCAGCTTCTTCTCTACTGCCCTTCTTGTGGATAGGCACAACACTGGCCATTCTCCAATCCTCAGGAACTTCTCCTGTTAACAAGGATTGGTTAAACAAATCAGTGATCAGCAATGACAGATCTGAGTTCCTTAAGAACTCTGGGGTGGATGCCATCTGGACCCATTGCCTTATTTATCTTTAATCATTCAAGTTCTTCTAAGACATCGGCTTCCAAGCCTTCATTTTATTCTTAACAAAAGTGGTACATTCTATTTTGTTTTTCACAGTTGTAGAAATGATGGACATTGACCAAACTGATCAAAAGATGTTCTTAAAGAATGGACTTCATGTTCCATTTGAATACAGTAGTATTCCTATTTCAATAGGCCTTTTGATATATAACGGTGTTTTCTATAAAACTGGTTTATTCAAAAATGAAAAGAGTTGTAATATTTACATAAACTGTTTACAAATTTTAAGAATATTTCACAGGACATAATGAGTATGGAAGCAAGTTGCTTTACATGAAATCCTAGTGTAAGAATTACAGGACTTGATTTCAACAAATCAGAAAGAATCTGGATTAGAAGAATGTGATGCAAGAAATGTGTATACATCTAATTATGCCCAGCATATTTAAATAGCAGACTAAGCTAAGATAATATTTTTGAGATATAACTTGTTGTGGTTAGCTCTGGCCCAGCTCCTGCCCCAAGGACTGTGGATGTGGGGGAGACATCCACATGCTGCAGGCCTGTTTTGCCCCTGGTGGAATCTGCTGATGAAGGCTCCTCTGACCAAGAAGACATGGGTGACAGGGAGGAGGAGAGTGTGGCAGGCAGCTCAGAAGGAGATCAATTATCTAGCTCCTCCTTGGATTCAGAACAAGAGTTAATGATACAGCCACACATGCGGAGAGCGATGCATAGGCAACAACAACTGAGAGATTATTATCAAAGAAAATGAGGCCACCTGTGATTGGGTGGGGCTGTGGTGATTAGTGAGACTGCTATAAATAGCAGCCTGTGGGTTTGGCCATTGTGGAGGATTATGTGATCATTGTGTTTCGTGACTGCTTTACTGACTGACCTTTTGTGTGCTGATTTTTCCCCACTTTGAAACTAAACCAGAGCAAAGTGTGTTTCACTTTGTGAAAGAAGAAGGACTGTGAATTGCCTCAGAGCTGCAAGCTAAGTATCACAAAACTGATAAGGGACTTGTACAAATTACCAGTTTGTTTGGAGATGAGTGCTCTTTGCTATACCAAAAGAGGGCTTAGGTTAAGGGAAATTTCCTTATAAAGAACATTGTTTTGAATTTTCAAACGTGTGTGTGTCTGAAATTTGTACCTGTGAATTTTTGGGAGGAGTCTGCCAGAGAGCCCGACAGAACATAACTGATTGCCTTAAAGACAACATTTTGGTTTATGGAATGAATATCATATTACTGTTAAAATACACTAGGTATGTGTTATGGTGTATTTTAAAATCAATCTAAAGCAGGGGTCTCCAACCGCCGGTCCGCGGACCAGGACCGGGCCGTTGGGGTTTTTCAGCCGGTCCGCGGCGCCAGGGCCCCCTCGGCCTTTCCGCGCTGCCCACCACTCGCCCGATTTGCCCCCTCTGCTCCTCTGCCACCTCCTGCCTTTCACCGCAGCTTCTCCCGCACCCGGAACGCACGCCCTGCCCGCCTCACATTTGCCGAGAGCACTTTCGCCCCGGGCTCTCAGCAAGGGGGTTTGCAGGAGAGGCGGGGCCGGCGGAAGGTGATATTGAATGTCGGGGGCGCACGGGCGGTTGCGCGCGCTCCCTATCTCCCTGCTAGCCCACTCGGAATATTCAAAATAAGAAAAACCTTCGCCGGCAAAGGCTTTTCTTATTTTGAATATTCCGAGTGGGCTAGGAAGAGAAGGGGGAGAAAGTAGAAAGGAGGATGGGGACCAAGAAACGAGGAGGAAGAAGAGGCGCGCGATCCTTCCGAAGGGCCGAGGAAAGACCGGAGCGCGCAGCCTAGCGGGGGCTTCTCTCCGCTCCGCCGGCGCCTCCAGACCTCTGAGTTCCTCGGGCTGCTTGCGGACAGGCTGGCCTCCTCGCCAGCCTGTCCGCAAGCAGAAAGAGAGGGAGAAAGAGAGGGAAAGGGGGGAGAGATAGCAAGAGAGGGAGAGAGAGAGAAAGAGAGAGGGAAAGGGGGAGAGAGGGGGGAGAGAAAGAGAGAGGGAGAGAGAGAGGGGAGATAAAGGAAGAGGAGAGAGAGAAAGGAAGAGAAAGAAAGAAAGAAAGAAAGAGGGATAGAAAGAGAGAGAGAGTGAGAGATGCTCAGTGAGCCTTTCTTTGAAGTTGCCTTTCTTTCTTTCTTTCTTTCTTTCTTTCTTTCTTTCTCTTTCTTGCTTTCTTTCTTGCTCTTTTTCTTTCTCTCTCTTACCTTCCCTTCCTCTATTTCTTTTCTTTCTCCTTCCTACCTTCTTCCCTCCCTCCCTCCAGTCCTTCCTCTCTTACTCTCCCCTTTCATACGTTTCCTTGCTTCCTTCCTCTGTTCCTGTCCCTTCCCTCTTTCATTCTTTCTTTCCTTCCTTCCTTTCCTCCCTCCATTTCTTGCTTTCCTTTTCCTTCCTCCCTTCTTTCCTCCCTCATTCCCTTCTTTCACTCCTTCCTCTCTTACTCTCCCCTTTCACACCTTTCTTTGCTTCTTTGCACCCTTCTTCTTCCTGTACCTTCCCTCTTTCCTTCCTTCCTTCCCACCCTCCGTCCATTCATTCACCCATTCCTCTCTTGATCGCCCCTTTTACGGCGCCGCTGACAGCTAGCTCCCCCCACCCCCACCGGGCCATGGAAAACTGGTCTAGCTTAAAGCCGGTCCCTGGTGCAAAAAAGGTTGGGGACCTCTGATCTAAAGAGCCTCAGACACTTTCCTCACTTCCAAAAGCAGAACTTGCAATATTCAGTAGTAGTGCACAAGCTAATTTGTTTCATATTTTCATGCATCTATCGAACAATAGTTTGTGCCTCTCTTGTTATTCACAATGCTGAATTATAAATGCTGAATTTTAAATTAATGTATGTGTAATGTGCGTTTCTTGCGTACACTCCAATCTGGTCCAAACAGTTAGCTATTTTAATTGAGTTTCTGTTAGAATAGTAGCTAAAGAATTATGCCTGGGTCATATTATCAATGTTTCATCCAAGAGGGATCTCCTCCAAAGCAGCAAAATGGATATTGATGGGATAATAACACAATGAAGTGAAGGAAATGTAGGTGATTTGTGGTCAGAATATCAAGTGGAAGGAAGCAGGTCTTGCCACAGAAAACATAAAGGCGAACTGAAATCTGGATTTAAGAAACAACTAAACCCCTGAAAACAACATTGTAACATTACAGGCATACAATAAATAGTAGGTCAGTGGTTCTCAACCTTTCTAATGCGGCGACCCCTTAATACAGTTCCTCATGTTATGGTGACCCCCACCATAGGTCTAGTGCCAATTCTCCCAACAGAGCTTTGAGCTTATTGGCAGGAAGGTCAGAGGGACACCCCCACTGTAAACGCCTGATTGGCCAGATTGTAAAATTATGTTCCAAGATGCCAGAATAGAAGCGTTAGTTCCTAACACCAGGGGAAATTTGTCTTTTCTCATGGTCTTGGGCGACCCCTGGGAAACAATTGTTCAACCCCCAAAGGGGTCCTGACCTTCAGGTTGAAACCATTGTTGTAGGTGAAAGGATATTGACTTATTTATGCCATTTTTAATCAAGCTCAAAGTTATATACGTGGAAAAAAAATAATACATGAGAAATAGCATATAGAAAAAAATATAAGCAGAAGAGAGGGGAACTACATGAAAATCATGTACCATGTAGGTACCGTATTTTTGGTGTATAAGACGCACCTTTTTCCTCTCTAAAAGAGGCTGATAATTAGGGTGTGTCTTATGTGCTGAATGTAGCTTTTTTACCCCCAGTCCTAACTAGCTGCTAATGATCTTCCCAGCTCTTACCTTGCAGGCTCTTTCATTGTTTCTCTCTGGGAAGAATGTTTTACAAGCCCTTAGTTTTTGCAGGGTTTTTTTCCATTACTCTAACTTGCTCTAAAGAAAATTCATTGTTATTTCTGCAAAGAACGTTTTCCAAACCCTGTCTTTGTAGGTGGGTTTTTTCATTGCTTTGCCTGCTCCAAATGTTTCTTTCAAGCCCTAACCAGGTGCTAACAATGTTCCCAGCTCTTGCCGCTTGCAAGCTCTTTCATTATTACTGTCTCAGAATAAAGTTTTTTTTAAGCCCTTAACCAGGGGAGAAAATAATGTGATGAAGTTGACCAGACTAAGTATGGTAGCCAGATTAATAACTGGTAAGCAGGTACTTTTCCCTATTTTTCTCCTCAAAAATTAAGGTTCGTCTTATACTCTGGTGCGTTTTATACTCTGAAAAATACGGTACTTAAAATATATCAAATGATTAACATCCAAAATAAGTGAGAGAAAAAGAAGATGCCAGAAGTAATGTGTGGTGGCCACATCTCCTTGGAGAAGACATTTCATAAGTAGGTATCCCCATCTAGAAAAACCTTCCTCCGTATTTAATAAGGACAAATAGAACAACTAGAAATATCCTAAATGGCCTTGGCCAAGGCTCCTTTTTAAGTACTCTGCTCCAAATGGCAATCTTAAAGACTGTTGAGCTCACTACTAACACTTTTGATTTAGTCACAGAAATCGATTGGAAAAACAATAAGCTCAAAGAGCACTTGAATCCCTTGATTGTATCAGAAACATTATTTGGGATAAATTAAAGCTTTTGAATGGTTTTGAACAAAAGCCACAAACAATGCATAACATTAATTCAGCTGGGTGGTTGCCAGACTTTCTCGTTCCAGAGAGATTCGCAGCTGGCACATCAACCATAGTTGATAAAAGCACTCCTAAGCAATAATAGCATACAGTGTGAATGCACAAGTTTCTAAGCTGATGCCAGCCTTATTTGCAATGTCAACCCCATAACAAAAGGGACAAGGGTTCCATTACTGCCCTCTTCCCCATTTTATCCCCTGCCCCAGCATCATTGCAAGCTATTCATGGCATTGGAAGAGACATATTTACGTAATTCTTTAGAAGTTTTGATCCTGCATTGCTCTTCAGTAGCATTCCATATCAAGCATTGCAAATGTAATTGGGCATCAAATTTCCTATCCAGATTTCTCAAAGCAAATTATTCAAACCTGGCTGGCAAGTAAGGCACCTGCAATTTCTCCCATTCTCATTTTTTTAAAAAATCAATCATTTCATTGCATTTACAAAGTGGTGTAATTAGACATGTTCTTAACAAGCAACCTGAATAGTATCAGAAATCTGAAAGAATATATTCCCTTAATATGGCTGTTCCCTATAAAGTTGCAGCAATTCAATAAAATAAATGTAAAATATATAGTTGTAATATGCAGTCATCTTTCCCAGATTGGTAGGTAGGTAGGTAGGTAGGTAGGTAGGTAGGTAGGTAGGTAGATAGATAGATAGATAGATAGATAGATAGATAGATAGATAGATAGATAGATAGGCAGGCAGGCAGGCAGGCAGGCAGGCAGGCAGGCAGGCAGGCAGGCAGGCAGGCAGGCAGGCAGGCAGGCAGGCAGGCAGGCAGGCAGGCAGGCAGGCAGATAGATAGATAGATGATGAGAGAGAGAGAGACAGAGGGAGGGAGGGAAAGAGATAGAGATAGGCCAAAGTATAATATCTGATCTCTGAAATAAATATGAATCCTAGCCTGCAATGTTTTTTGTCAGCCATGTATAATTGAACAGAAACCAGCATGCATACAATACCCTCGATTATTGGATGAACCAACAATTCATTTATAAGAAAACCAAAGTTTAGGACCAAACTAATTCACTTATCAATACTTTTAAGAAAAACTGATAAACAACTAACTCTTAATGGATGTGGGTGAGGGTAGAAGCATCTATGAAATCTCATTTTGACTGGAACTTATGTGGCAAGCGGGGTGTTTCAACAGGTTCTCCTGGTGCACCAGTTGTGGCCCTATTTGGATAGGGAGTCTCTTCTCACAGTCACTCATGCCATCATCACCTCGAGAATCAACTATAGCAATGCCCTCTACATGGGGCTACCTTTAAAGAATGTTCAGAGACTACAGTTGGTGCAAAATGCAGCCACACAAGTAATAACGGGCCTTTCTAGGCATTCGCACATCTCGCCATCACTCCGTGAGCTACACTGGTTGCCAATTGGTCTCTGGACACAATTTAAAGTGTTGGTTATGACCTATAAAGCTCTACATGGCTTAGGACCACGTTACCTGCAGGACCGTCTTCTGCCTCATGTATCCCAGCAGCTGGTCAGGTCCCACAGAGCTGGCCTTCTGCAGTCCTGTCAGCTTAGCAATGCCGGCTGACAGGCTTAGGGGAAGGGCCTTCTCTGTGGTTGCCCCGGCCCTCTAGAATCAACTCCCTGCAGAGATCCATATCCCCACTCCACCCTCCTGGCCTTTTGCAAGGCTTTAAAAACTTAACTCTATCGGCAGGCTTGGGGCTGTTGAGCTTTACATCTTGCTCCGATCATGGATGTGATTGTGTGATGGTTGTTGAGTGAATGCTTTTTACACTATTGGGGTTTTAACTATTAGTTTTAATCTTAGGTTGGATTTCACTCATTGTATTTTATTGTATTGCATTGCATTGTATTGTATTGTATTGCATTGCATTGCATTGCATTGTATTGTATTGCATTGCATTCCTTTGTTGTAAGCTGCCCTGAGTCTGAGGAGAAGAGTGGCATGGAAATCTGACCAAATTAAATAAGTAAGTATCAATTTCCTGACTATTTTTGTCTATGCAGTTTGCTCTATGCAGCATAGCTGTCCATGAGGAATTCTGAGAGTTGAGGTCCACACATCTTAAAGTTATCTTTTTTTTAAAAAAAAATATTTTTATTAATTTTTAAAAAGTTTAATATACACACAACATAAAACAGTGCATAGTGAAATGTGCCCACCACCCCGACACACACACATACCCCACCACCAAATCGGGGGGGGGGGGGGTTCTTATATAATCCGCTTTGACCCAAGAGCAATATAACTATTTTCATATTATAGAGTGATTCCAATTTATTTCTTGTAGCTTGGTCTCGAATTCTGCTCATCATATATCGTCTACCTTGTCCCACCGTCCCATCAGTTGTCCCAATTCAGTTTCATTATCTGAATTTATCCTTTTATCCATAATTTCAAATGGAATATGGTCCACCATGTACCTATACCAATTTTGCATTGTCCATTTTGTCACATCCTTCCACACATCATAAAGTTATCAAGGTTAAGAAGGGTTACTTTAGAGGCTGGCATAAATGAAGATGGTCCAGTGGCATTTGGACGTCGGGTGAAGACTGGTATAATGTCAGGAAGGGCAATATTCTACAATCCATGTTCTGCCCCTTTATGCCAGAGTGAGGCACATGATCCAAAAAAGAACAGAGCGTTATGGACCATTGTGCTATGACAGTCATCTAGTCTGCATTGGCTCACCGCCGGGTCAACAACACTGAGATGAACACAAATAATAAACCCTCTTATAATTTTCTTATATGATGTTGCACATAAAGCCTGCGCCAAAATCGTTTCTCTGCTTAAAGGAACATGTCACATGAATGTCATTTCAGTTTTAAGAAAGAAGCTTTTCAAAGTCCATTGTAAGTGGAGACTTGCATTGATAGTGCCTGGTTCCCTAACATTAGTTTGCAAGGGCTAAAGCGTCCCGTCCCAGAGAATCTTGCCTTTAAAGAAAAGCAGCAGCTCACGAGTTCCTTAAAAACTGAAGTGGCATTGTGCATCCATCATCTGTCCCACGCTGCTTATTATAATGATGAATGTATCATTCTGCTTGTATTTAAATTCTGGAGCAAAACACGCAGCCAAAGTCTCTCCGGTTCTTGTTATTCTGTTTTTAGAAAAACACTGATGTTTCTTTTAAAAAAGGCCTAATTTATAATTTTAAGTCATACAACAGTGCCTTGCTGTACAAAAACCAGAAGAAAACAAGACTTCTTTGAGACCATCTCGGGGTGAAGAAAGAGGCGGGGAAAACAGTCTTGTGCTCTTTTGAGATCACTCCAACTTAAAACGCAGGAAGGGTGCAAGACCAGGGCAGTCTTGTGATATATTGCTTTCCTTTTAAATCTGCTACAAACTCCCACTGTCAAATGTTTGATCCAGCTGAGAAAGAATCCCCTGCCCTAAAAGTGACATGAAAAATGGCATGGGACCGATGCGCTGATGTAGTTGCGCCACTCTTTCTGTCAGCTTTCAAGGTCAGATGTTAAGAATTGCATGATGTATCACCAGGGTGGAACAAGTCAAATGAGGGGAGTCAGACTTGTGTCTGGATTGCCTTGCTTTGCTCCCAATGGCATTTGATGGCCTGGTTCTTATTTTGGGGGGAAAGGCCACTTGATCAAAAGACTCTTGTTTTCCTAATGTTCCTGTTCAAGTATTAACAGAATAAGCACATTTGAGACCACACTTGAAATACTGTGTTCAGTTCTGGAGACCTCACCTACAAAAAGATATGGATAAAATTGAACCGGTCCAAAGACCGGTCCAAACCGGTACAAGAATGGTGGAAGGTCTTAAGTATAAAGCGTATCAGGAAAGACTAGATGAACTCAATCTGTATAGTCTGGAGGACAGAAGGAAAAGGGGGGACATGATCGAAACATTTAAATATGTCAAAGGGTTAAATAAGGTTCAGGAGGGAAGTGTTTTTAATAGGAAAGTGAACACAAGAACAAGGGGACACAATCTGAAGTTAGTTGGGGGAAAGATCAAAAGCAACATGAGAAAATATTATTTTCCTGAAAGAGTAGTAGATCCTTGGAACAAACTTCCAGCAGACATGGTTGGTAAATCCACAGTAACTGAATTTAAACATGCCTGGGATAAACATATATCCATCCTAAGATAAAACTACAGGAAATAGTATAAGGGCAGACTAGATGGATCATGAGGTCTTTTTCTGCTGTCAGTCTTCTATGTTTCTATGTTTCTATGAGACCCATTCGGAGGGACCTGGGTAATAGGGTGAGTCCTGCCTAATTCGGATTCATTTTTTTCCTTTCCAAAGCAAAAGCGGTGCAGGCGGCAGTGTAAAAGCTCTGAAGTTTGTGCACTGCTTGCTTGGAGCTGGTCTGGAAAGGAAAACAGTTTCTGGCAGGGAGGGATGGAAACAATGGCCAGAGGAAGGCAGCAATGGGCACAGCCCTGGGGACCTGCATGGCCAATGGAACAAGCCCTGATGTTCCGCTCGAAGGTGGCCAGGCTAACAGCGGTGCCACTAGCTGCAGAACGGCAGCTCCTAGAAAGGAGCAGCCCAGCAATGGAGTCATTTGTGCAGGCAACCACCAACTTCTACCCTGCCCTCACCATCTGCTGGTCCAGAAGTGCTCAGAACCACTTGGGGCCACACAAGAAGCTCACATGGGTAGGTATACCAGAACCCGGAAGAGCAACAGGCAATGGCTCTGTATGCCCAGAGAAATGGCTCTGTGTGCTGCCTCTGGCACACATGCCATAAGTTCGCCATCATGGCGAGAACCCATTACTTTTGGAGGCAAGTCATTCCACTCGTTCTCACTGTCAGGAAATTTCTTTTTTCTTTTTGGTTGCTTCTCTCCTTGATTATTATTATTATTATTATTATTATTATTATTATTATTATTTATTGGATTTATATGTTGCCCCTCTCCGTGGCCTCGGGGCGGCTAACAACAGTGATAAAAACAACATATAGCAATCCAATAATAAAACAACTAAAAACCCTTATTTATAAAACCAAACATACATACAAACAAACATACCATGTATAAACTGTAGAGGCCCAGGGGGAAAGAACATCACAGTGCTCCCATGCCTGACGGCAGAGGTGGGTTTTAAGAAGCTTACGAAAGGTGAGGAGGGTGGGTGCAATTCTAATCTCTGGAGGGAATTGGTTGCAGAGGGCTGGGGCCACCACAGAGAAGGCTCTTCCCCTGGGTCCTGCCAAACGACATAGATTACTTTCCTTCCCTTGCTTCTTGTTCTGCCTTCAGATGTTTTGGAGGATAGGTTGACTCCTTCTTCATAGCATCCCTTGGATATTGGAACACTGTTATCATGTCGCTTCTGGTCCTGCTTTTCATTTAAACTAAACATATCAGTTCCTTCATACCTTTTAGTTTCCAGTCCCCTACTCATCTTTCTTGCTCTCCTCTGCACTTTTTCTAGAGCCTCAACATCTTTTTTATATTGGGGTGAAACTGACATTTTCTGGCTTTGTTAACAAGATCAATAGGAGACAGGCAGTGAAGACTTGCCATCTTTGGCACTACCGGGGTGTCCTCTTGTTCTGCCAGGCTCTCTGGTAGGAGCCTCCTGAAAATTCAAGGGTACAAATTGCAGACACACACACGTTTGAAAATTCAAAACAATGTTCTTTATCACAAAATTCAAAATAAACTAAGCACTCTTTTTGTACTGCAAAGAGCACTCGTCCCAAAACAACGGGGTAGTCTGTACAATTTCCCTTAAGCAGTCATTAAGTACTTAGCTAGCAGCTGTGAAGAAACTTCACATCCCTTCTTCTTCCAACGAAGTGACACACACACACACACGTTGCTCTACTTTGGTTTCAAAGGCGTGAAAAATCAACAAATTCCAGAAAACAGCAACACATGATTCCTGAAGAACTGCGATCAGATACTCTTTCACAACGGCCAAACCCACACCCTGCTATTTATAGCAGCAGCCCTAATTACTGGAGCCCCACCCAACCACAGGTGGCCTCATTTTCTCTTGTAATAATCCTTCAGTTGTTGTCTCCTATGCATCACTCTACGCATGCGTGGATGTGTCATTAATTCTTGTTCAGAATCCAAGGATGATATAGATGATTGATCTCCTCCTGGGCTGTCTGCCAAACTCCCCTCTTCCCTGTCACTCACACTTCCTTGGTCAGAGGAGGCTTCATCGGCAGATTCCATCGGGAGCAAAACATGCCAGCGGCATGGCCAGAGCTAACCACAACACCTCTGAGGCTGTCACAGGCACACATGCATCTGGCAATTGCCGCGCACCCGTTGGCATGAGATTTGGCTTCTTATTGAAATGGATGCCCATGTGCCGCCTCTATGTGGGTTGAGGCAGGCAGGATTCCCTTGGGTACCATTTGTTGGGGGTCAAGGGAAATGGAGCGTATTGCCTTCTCTTTCTGCTCAAGATCCCCATGTACAATTGGTGGGTCACTGTGTGACACAGAAAGCTGGACTCAATGGGCTTTGGCACGATTCAGCATGGCTCTTCTTATGTTCTTAAAATCACTACTAGAATGTAGCACCTTACCATTCCAGTAGCAGGCCATCAGTGGAGACAGGGCAGGTTTTTGAGAACCATACATAGTTGCAGTAGCATTACATAGATATGCTTTGCTAGTCAGCAAAATATGGGCTCCACCTTACTTAATTAAAAAAGCAATTAGTCGCATTCAAAGTGTGGCTGGTCAGAAGAGAAACAGATCTAACTGCTTAAGTGATTCCAAAGGAGCAAGTCGCATTTCCAAAGAGGCAATGACAAGTAGTGAGTGTCCTTACTCAACCAGAAATTGTTTGGGAATATTTAGCTATGGTCCCTGAGCTTTCTCATTTTCTCTCATATTCCATTGCTGTGCTCCAGCTGTATACAGCCTGAGCAGCAGCTGCTTCAGCACTATTATTTCCTCCAAAACCTTTGGGGCTAACTAATTAGCATCATTAAGGTTTTTTTTTAATGCACTCCAACTATTTTGCTACTGCTTAGATTGGAAGTAAACTTTACTATTTCCTCTTCCAAACACCCCCTTCCCCAAAATGCAGCCAGACTCTTTGCAAATTCTACTGGTCTATGTTCACTGCCACCAGTTCACTTGTTATATCAGCTTATAAATTTACTGGAGTATCACCACCACACTGCTGAAAGGACATTGTGCTAGCTAAACATCTACAAAAATAGAGTCCACAAGCATTACAAGGCAGGAATCATATCTTTAATGGGGGGGAAATTGCTACCAAATGTGTGCATTGGGTGGTGGAACCATTAGAACAGAATAACAGAGTTGGAAGGGATCTTGGAGGTCTTCTAGTCCAACCCTCTTTTTGGGCAAGAAACCCTACACTACTTCAGACAAATGGTTATCCAACGTCTTCTTTAAAACTTCCAGTGTTGGAATTCACAACTTCTGGAGGCAAGCTGTTCCACTGATTAATTGTTCTAACTGTCAGGAAATTTCTCCTTAGCTCTAAGATGATTCTCTCCTTGATTAGTTTCCACCCATTGCTTCTTGTTCTACCCTCAGGTGATTTGGAGAACAGCTTGATTCCCTCTTCTTTGTGGCAGCCCCTGAGATTCATTAATTTACTGTGCCAATTAACTGTAAATAGAAACCAAGATATTGCTAACCTTGATCCCAGAGTATCTTCTCTCCCTCCCCTGCCCCCTTATTTTTTACAATAGTTCTGTGAGCATACGCATCAGGGTGAATATAAAATGTGGGTTGCAACATCCCAACACTAACTCCGCCATTTACCTATTTGCATATCACATCAAGATACAGGTATAAAAGGACAGCACTGGCATCATTTTGACATCATTGTAGTTTGGAATGGATGGCAATGCTAGGCAGTGACAGCAATTATCCAAAGGCCAATCAGTCAGCTTAACAACTGTGATGGAGTCTATCTAATGATGGATGAGTTTTCCTTGGCTAGAATGATACCAATCTTTTCCTAAAAGTTACTAGGAATTACTTAAAGCTGTCAACCCTGAGAAGTTTCAGAGTCAGCGTCTATGTAACTCCTCTTTTCTCAGTCAAAGGGAGAAAAATTAGCAGGGAATGTTTTGACTCTTAATAGTTAAGCAGAGAAGTTGCAGGTTCCTTCCTAGCTTCTCTGGAATGTTTTAAAGGGCATCCATCTATGCTTCTGGGAATTGCAGGTCAGGCTAGGGCAGCGTTTTTCAACCTTGGAAACTTGAACATGTATTCAATTCCCAGAATTCCTCAGTAAGCATGGGAATTGAAGTCCTTACATCTTCAAAGGGTGGATACCAGTGGATACCACTGGCCTAGGGCTTCCCCTGTCAGCTTCAAACTTTGAGATGAAGTTTAGGTTTCAAGGATGGTAACATTCACATCTTAGTACATTTGCTTGAACTGAATAAACTCTGGACTACAGTAGCTACACACAAGGCAAACCTATTCATATATAAACTATACAGGATTTATTTATGCTTCACACATTAATTTATTTGAATGTGATGTGGTGGCGCAGTAGTTAGAATGCAGTACTGAAGTCTACTTCTTGCTGATGGACTGCAATTTGGTAGATTGAATCTCACCTGGCTCAAAGTTGGTTTCAGCCTTCCATCCTTCCAAGGTGGGTAAAATATGGACTCAGGTTGTTGGGAGAAATATGCTGATTTTGTAAACCTCTTACAGAGTGCTGTAAAGCACTGTGAAGTGGTACATAAGCCTAAATGCTGTTGCTCTTTATAATTATATACATGGATATGATATATATTTTATCCTCCGCATCATCTCCACCAAAATTCCCAGATATATGTTTGCAAAGGAGTGGAGGCCTGTATACTGGAGGCCTCCCTGAGATGCTTCTTGAATTCTAGCTTGGATGTGCCCCTGTTAGAATTATTTGAGGTCCTTCTAGCTGAAAGAAAAGTTCAAACAAATATATGGAGTGAGCATTTTGGCCAATTTGTATTAATAGATTTCCCCCATGGAAGTACCACATTATATCTTAAACATTATCTAAGTATTGCCCACAAGATCATATGCTGCAACATCCTGCCTGTCAACAACTACTTCAGCTTCAACCACAATAACACAAGAGCACACAACAGGTTCAAACTTAATATCAACCGCTCCAAACTTGACTGTAAAAAATATGACTTTAGCAATCGAGTTGTTGAAGTGTGGAACTCATTACCAGACTCCGTGGTGTCAACCCCCAACATTTTTCCCTTAGACTTTCCACGGTTGACTTCTCCAGATTCCTTAGAGATCAGTAAGGGGCGAGCATAAGTGCACTAGTGTGCCTTCCGTCCCCTGTCCAATTGTCTCTCCTACATTTTATATATCTTTTCTCCCATCCATATATCCTTCCTCTACTCTTCATTGATGTATCCTATTCTCATATCTCTTCTTCTATCCCTTCCCTGATATTTACTACTACACGTTTTTATTCTCCTTAACTTTCAATTTGTATTGGACAAAATAAATAAACAAACAAACAAACAAATCTGTGAGTTTACTTTTACCACCTAATCTTTATCCAGTTTGATAAAGGTCCTAAATAAGGCCTGTAATGGAATCAAATATTAAATCTTTATATACAGCTAGTGACTCTGCTATAATGAACACACATACTGCTTTTTATAATCCCTATATATTTTTACCATGCCTTCGTGGGCCCATATAAAAGGATGTTTACACTGGTTCTTCAGGTTCGCTGCCCTCCATGGTGATGATGGAATGTTTTCATAATATTCTCCTTCCTTCAGAATAGTTCAGTATATCTTCAGATACCAAAGTTGAGACAGTCACACATGTATTCCTGAAAAACCCTTTCATATTCAAAGGAGTAAGCTAATCTCACTTATTACATATTGTTAAGACTGGCCCCCAAAGACAATTGAGTCTTTGGGACAGTTTGGGTTACCATGACCGATATTGTGAAGTCTTCAGAAAAATGGCCAAAAGCTGAAGCTCTCTTGGCATGCTTAGTTTCTGAATGGGTTTTTTATGTTGTATGCTTCTATTTTAATGGGGGTGGAGGATGGAGGTTGATCTGTTTAAGTAAGTAAGTAAGTAAGTAAGTAAGTAAGTAAGTAAGTAAGTAAGTAAGTAAGTAAGTAAGTAAGTAAGTAAATAAGTAGTTACTTGGTTGGATAGATAGATAGATAGATAGATAGATAGATAGATAGATAGATAGATAGATAGGTAGGTAGGTAGGTAGGTAGGTAGGTAGGTAGGTAGGTAGGTAGGTAGGTAGATAGATAGATAGATAGATAGATACCGGTAGTTAGATAGTTGGATATTTAGATAGTTGGATATTTAGATATTTAGATAGTTAGATAGTTAGATAGTTAGTTAGATATTTAGTTAGATAGTTAGATAGTTAGATAGTTAGTTAGATAGTTAGATAGTTAGATAGTTAGATAGTTAGATAGTTAGATAGATAGATGGTTAGTTAGATGGTTAGTTGGTTAGTTGGTTAGTTAGTTAGTTAGTTAGTTAGTTAGTTAGTTAGTTAGTTAGTTAGTTAGTTAGTTAGTTAGTTAGTCCTGGCCTTATTTTATTTGTATTATCATGCAACTAGGTCCTTTAGAGAGATAAGATTTTAAAACCACATATAAACACCTCCAAGATATAAAATAGCTTTCACTCAGTTCGAAGACTGAAAATGCAACTTATTCAATTTTAATTTCAATTTTGAAGTTGCACAATGGACCCATTCATCTACTGCGATGTTTAACCCAGCCTATTCCTGAAAGCTCCAGGCAGAAAACAGAATCGGAAACTATAGTATACCATTATGCAAAGTTCTGCAAAAGCAAGTATAGTTTGCTAAGGCTAAAAATACGAGCAGAATACAGCAGCATATTTATAACATATTTTTTTAAAAATTCAGTAGAAAGGCAATATAACCCAAGTTAGGAGTTCTAGACAATCATTAACTTAGATCTGACTCAGATGAGAAATAAATAACGGATTTCTATCGTTATCTGTTCGTAAAAATAACATCTTGGTTAGGACAAATACCAATTGATCTTAACTACACAGCACTCAACAAACACGGCAAAACCAAAACCTTTTTTTGTTACTAAATTTTACAGCACACGTAGGCTGATGATTAAAGAAGAAAGCGAATAAGAGGAAATAGAAAAAAGCTCATTGTTTCCAGTGCAGTGGATAAATTTCAAAGGAAAGAGAAAGTTCTTTGGAATATGACGAGATACATGGTAAGATTGCCCAAGGCATACACATTTTAATTGTGATTAAATACTGTCTTCTGCATCACACCCAGGCAGCTCCTTACCTTTCTTTAATTAGCTGCATTTAGCTGGGTTTAATGGTCAGTGAATGGGTGCTAATTTGCGTAAATTAACATGCCATTTCCATATTTACCTCAAGATATTTAGTTGCATTGCTATTACCTTTTGTAGCCTTATTTTCCTAATTAATGTAATGGACTACAGACCACAATTTTCACTGAGCTTGTTTTGTTATCTCTCATTTAAAAAACAAGAGGGGGAATGAGAGAGAATCAACGCAGAGGTCTTTCTTTCAAAAGAAGTGCAGGTAGCAATTTTATTTTCTGCATTCTCCTGTCACCCCTAACTCTCTCCTGCTTTTATTTTCCTTCCTATTTACGAAAGCAACTCACGTGTTTTCTTAATGTGGACAGAGGTAGGCTTCAAAAATTTTAGCAAGGGGTTCTCTGCCTTGTTGCTGGGTGGGCGTGGCCATGGTGGGCGTGGCCTAGTTAGCCTCCTGAACTATGAAGGAGGGGGCATTTTTGCCCTCCCTGGACTCCGAGAGACTTTCCAAACTTCCAGTAGGCCCATTTTTCACCCTCCCCAAGCCTCTGCATGCACGCTGCACTTACCTGCATCTAAAACGAGCTGTGGAGGGTCTCCTGGGAGGGATGGGGTGGGCAGAACCATCCGGGAGTGGGATTTGAGAGTTCTCCGAACTATACAGAGTCTTAGCTAGAGGTTCTCTCGAACCTTTGCAAACCCCCAGTAGCCCGCCCCTGAATATAGATATTACAGGTAGTCCTCAACTTACAACAGTTAATTTTGTGACTGTTCAAAGTTACGTCGCTGAAAAAAGTGACTTATAATCATCATAAAATGGGGTAATATTCACTGAACAAATGCCTCATATAAATGATAATGATAATGATAATGATAATGATAATAGTAGTTGTAGTAGTAGTAGTAGTAGTAATAATAATGATAATGATAATGATAATGATAATGATAATGATAATGATAATGATAATGATAATGATAATGATAATGATAATGATAATGATAATGATAATGATAATGATAATGATAATGATAATAATAATAATTGTATTTATATGCCACTCATTCTGAAAAAGACTCAGAGCAGCTGATAACAGTTATAAATACAACAATAGTAAAAAAACCAGTAAAAAATACAACAGTATGATAAAAGTGATAATATCATTTTAAAAATCCATGCATGCATTACAATCACCCTGGTTCTAATTCCAGGCTTGCTGGAAAAGCCAGGTCTTAACAGCTTTCTGGAAGACTGGTAGGGAGGAGATAGTGCAGATCTTTGGGGGCAGTTGATTCCACAGGGTTGGAGCTACCACTGAGAAGGCTCTTCCCTGAGATCCTGCCAACGGATACCGTTTGGCAGATGGGACCTGGAGAAGGCCGACTCTGGACGCAGCACAGTATGAGGACAGAGGCGGTCTCATAGATAGTCTGGCCCTGAGCCATTTAGGGCTTTAAAGGTAATAACCAACACCTTGAATTGTGTTCGGAGACCGACTGGTAACCAATGCAGCTCGTGTAAAGATGGAATAATACGGGCGTCCCTTGGTACACCCGTTATTGCACGCGCCGCTGCTTTCTGCACCAGCTGAAGTGTCCGAATGCTCTTTGGATATTGCGTTCAGTTATGGTCCTAATATTGGGTTCAGTTATGGTCCTAAGCCATAATGCCTGCCTGTTTCAGTGTCAGTGATGAGAAAAGAGGCGGGGGTCTCAATTCCTGAATTTTCCTTACGCATCCGCACTAAAGACAGCAAGAGAAGAAAACTCACAGGTGCAGCTGAGGAAAGCTGCAAAAGGTCAGTGAGTGGCTATCTTGTCTTTGAATTTCGCGAGAGACAACCAAGGGACATAAAAGTAATCTCTTTGTTGCAATTCAGCAGGATTTTTAGCAAGTGGAGATACTAACTTAATTACCCCAGCTCCTTCAATGCACTGAAGTGCTACAGCAGGCTATAAATCAATACCTAAGGTCACATTGCTAAAAGCATGGGGTGGGGGGAGAGAACAGGTTTTTCTCTCATTCTGGCATGTTGATCATTCTTGCAAAGGTATCTTTGGAGGTCAGGATCGGATGAGAAATAGAATGGCAGTTGTAGAAGGATTACCTGGAATAATTAATTATTATAATTAATCACCCAGAATAATAATTAGTTATTTAAAATAATGTTCACCGATAAACTGATCTTTTATATAGCAAGTTACTTTCCCAGAACACCTTGAAAGCTTTTGTAAATTCTAGGCACCTCATCCCTGAGTCAACTTCCTGTGTGTTTGTGTTTTCTTTTTTTTATTATTTTTTATTTTTATAAAAGTAAACTTTATTTGAACACACAAAATACAAACAATTAAACTCACACAGAAAAAGAAAATATTAAAATAAAAGTTGGACATTTTGTAACGTGCCTGTAGTACAAATGGTACTTATTTACTAAATTGTATTTACATATATGCATTGAGTTTTGGCAAAGATCTTATACTGGTATGTCTTTTGGTTTTCCTTTTGTGATCGATTGTGTGACATTTACTTCCCATATTATCTAATATTTATTAACTCTGATTTTTTTCCCTGTGTTTGTGTTTTCAAAGGAACCATGCAGCAATGGGAAGCTCCTGGTTCGGTCTGGTTCTGGCGAAATTTTGCTCCTGCCCATGCACCAGAAACAAAATCTTGCAAGAGAATATGTGCATGTGTGAGATTTTGGCAATTTCCGCATGCGCAGAAGCAAAAAAATCACCAAAATTTCATGCACACACACATCCTCTCGAAACATTTTGCTTCCTGTGCTAGCGCAGAAGCAAAATTTCACCAGGATGCACCCGCACACACGCTGGTCACCCAAAGCTACACGCGCATCACACCTTTAGCAGCGGTAAGTAGGAACCCCCACCTGCTCTGCCTGCCCACCGCTGGACGCTTCTGCTCATGCAGAAGCATCACACATGCGCACAGATACACATGCGAACCAGTAGCAAAGAGTTTTAGAAACTACTACTGAAACTATGTGTGCATGTGTGTTACTTCATGTTGTGGTTGGCTCTGGCCCAGCTCCTGCCCCAGGGAATGTGGAGGTGGATGCAGGGGAAACTTCAACATGTCATAGGCCTGTTTTATTGCCAACAGAGTCAGGTAGTTCAGTTTCCTCGGACGAAGAAGAAGGTGGGAGTGACTTGGAAGAGGGTGGCTTGGCACACAGCCCAATCTCCATTATCTTCGGTCGATTCAGATGCGGAAGTCTTGGACCCACACAGGCACAGAGTTATGCGTAGAAGAGACCAATTGAGGACATATTACAGAAGATAAGAGAGGCCACCGGTATTTGAGTGGGGCTCCAGTAATTAGTGCTACTGATATAAATAGCAGCGTGTGGGTTTGGCCGTTGTGGAAGAGTATCTGATCGTTGTGCTTCAGGACTGCCTTGCTGTCTCTGGACTTTGTTTGTTGATTTTTCACAACTATGAAACCAAAGCAGAGCAAAGTGTGTGTGTGAAGGGCTGTGACGTTTCTTCACAGCTGCAAGCTAAGTCTTAAGGACTGATTAAGGGAATTGTACAGACTACCAGATTGTTTTGGGATGAGTTCTCTTTGCAATACAAAAAGAGCGCTTAGTTTATTTTGAATTTTGTGATAAAGAACATTGTTTTGAATTTTCAAACATGTGTGTGTCTGACATTTGTACCCTTGAATTTTCGGGAGGTTCATATCAGAGAGCCCGGCAGAACACTTCACTATGCATTTGGTTCCTGAAGTGCACCTTTCCAGCAAACTGTATAGAGCACATCTGATTTCATTAAATTCCTGGAAGTTCATTTTAGCAAAGAATAGATTCTTTCATTTGAACATAAGTATGCTCTGCGCTGATGTGATTTTCAATGCTATCTGCTGAGCAGGAGACTTTGCAACCTCCTATCCTTCCGTCCCCTGTCCTAATGTTTCTCTTTTACTAGTATCATGTATATAAATATGATTATATCTTATTACATATTATTATATCTAGCCGAGAGGCTTGGTATCACTTCCGATAGCTTGCCAGTGGGAGGTTTTTAATTCTGGTTCACCTGGCTGAGCTGGTGCCTGCAAATATACCTGCAACTTGGCGTTATGTACTGTCTGTGCAATACACACAGACAACATTTGGCTTACATGGGAAGGAAAGTCATGTTTCTGAGGATAATGCCTGCTGAGCATTTTACCCTTTGCACCGTGTTCTGCATGAGCACCACTTTGTCCCCAGGTGACCTTGTGCTTGTTCACCTGGACAGGAATGAAGAAGACCAAGATGATCTTGATGTGTTCCAGGGCAAAATTTGAAAGTTGAAGAGAACTCAGCTTCTGGGTGGTCTTTTCAGTGGAAAAATAGAATGGCCTGTTGTAAATCAGGTGACATAATGAACATATGCTTCCCACTTAATTCTGATTATTATTCTTATTATAATGAACCCCTAGGGCTGTGTGCTCTCACCACTTCTCTTCTATATATATATACCAATGACTGCATCTCAAATAATCCATCTGTTAAATTACTGAAGTTTGCAGATGATATAACAGTGATTGGTCTCATTTGAGACAATGATGAAACCAATACAGACAGGAGGTTGAACAACTAGCCTTGTGGTGCAACCAGAATAATCTGGAACTGAACACACTCAAAATCATAGAAATGGTGGTAGACTTTAGGAGAAACTCTTCCATTCTACCACCTCTTACAATACTAGACAACACAGTATCAACAGTAGAGACCTTCAAATTTCTAGGTTCCATCATATCTCAAGACCTAAAATGATCACCTAACTGTCCTAACATCAAAAATGTCATCAAAAAAGTACAACAGAGAATATTATTTCTGCACCAACCCAGGAAGCTCAAACTGCCCAAGGAGCTGCTGATATAGTTCTACAGAAGAATTATTGAGCCTGTCATCTGCACCTCTATAACTGTCTGGTTTGGTTCTGCAACCCAACAAGACAGATACAGACTTCAGAGGATAATCGGAACTGCAGAAAAAGCAATTACTGCCACCCTGCCTTACATTGAGGAACTGTATACTGCACAAGTAAAAACAGAGGGCCGTGAAAATATTTACTGACCCCTCCCATCCTGGACATCAATCGTGTCAACTCCTACCCTCAAAACGACGCTGTAAAGCCCAGCACATCACTATTACTACTCGTCTTTTCTTTGTTCCTATCATCCATTTCTCCCCATGTATGACCATATGACTGTAACTTGTTTGTATCCTTACAATTTATATTAATATTGATTGTTTCCTGATTGCTAATTTGTACCTTATGATGATCATTAAGTGTTGTATTTCATGATTCTTGACAAATGTATTTTTTCTTTTATGAAAGCATATGCACCAAAGACAAATTCCTTGTGTCAATAAATAATTATGTTCTATTCTGTTGTGTTGTGTTGTGTTGTGTTCTGTTCTGTTCTATTATTATGCCAAGCAACAATTATTATAATGAAAAAAGAATCAATGAACTACAATATTTTGAATTGTGTCCATCCTAATTATGACTCATCCCAATTATAGCTGCTGAATATTTTGAGTAGGGTTGGAAAAAGTGGCCCTCCAGAGGTTGAATTGCAATTCCCATCATCTCTCATAATTAGACATAGGTTGTTAAGGCTGATTGTAGTTGGCCTTTCATACTTTAATAATCACTCATTGCGTGTTCCTATTATCAACGTAGCTTTTGAATTTCGGAATCATCAAAGGCAGCCCTGTAGATTATATTACAGTTGACTAATGGAGAAATCACCAGGATAATTGAGGATGATAATAATAATAATAATAATTATTATTATTATTATTATTATTATTATTATTATTATTATTATTATTATTATTTAGATTAGATCTCCGAAGACTCGGGGCAGCTCATAACAATAATAAAAACAATGTGGAACAAATCTAATATTAAAAGAGAAAAAAGACATATAAAACCCTATCATTTAAAACCAAACAACACATACATACCAAACATAAAATATAAAAGCCTGGGGAAGGTGTCTCAGTTCCCCCATGCCTGGCGATATAGGTGGGTCTTGAGTAATTTACGAAAGACAAGGAGGGTGGGGGCAGTTCTAATCTCCGGGGGGAGTTGATTCCAGAGGGCCGGGGCCGCCACAGAGAAGGCTCTTCCCCTGGGGCCCGCCAAACGACATTGTTTAGTCGACGGGACCCAGAGAAGGCCAACTTTGTGGGACCTTATCGGTCAGTGGGATTCGTGCGGTAGCAGGCGGTTCCGGAGGTACTCTGGAACTTATTTATGAACACTAGTTCAAAACTACTTTGGGTCTCTGTGATTGCAGAGCATCAGCTGTGGACCAGCTGTAATTGCATTTTTGAAATGTTTAGCACCCCTTTAGCTCCACTTTATAAGAACTACAGGTAGCTCTCCATTCACCACCATTTCTTTAGTGATTGTTTGAAGTTACGACAGCACTGAAAATAGTGACCAATGACTGTTTTTTACACTTGATGGCTAATTTGTTAGAGTGCCAGGCTTCTAGGAATTTTCTGGTGTTTTGGGATTTGACTTGGTCTAGGATGATCACATTTTCCTAGTTGAAATTATGGTTTCCATGTTGTGAAATTAAAGAGTTTTCATCTTGTCTTCAGACTGATATCCGAAGGTTTTCCCATGGGAAATTCACAGCTGCCATGACAGAGTATGTACTATTAGAAAAGACTCTTGCTTACACATTCCCATTCAGTAATGGGCCCCATCCGGTATGAATGGGATCAATGATCTGGTAGGACTTTTTAGTGCGTTCCGCAGGCCCATAAGGGTGCATGCACCCCTGACATATGTGCATGTGCGCCCCCGCATGAGATTTCATTTCAGCTGCATACGCAGAAGCGAAATCTTATGCAGGGGGGCACACACACATTTTAGCAGCTTGTGCGCCCGCATCGACCTCGGGATCCCAGTACTGGTAGGAAAAGGTAAGTGGAGCCCTTCACTGTTCCCATTGTGCTGTGAGTTAGGTTGTTCGATAAAACCTGTGGGGAATTATAATCCTGCCCCTAACTTTGTATGTCCAGCTTGCATTTATGGCTACACGCTGAATGAAGCATCAGAAGAGAACGTTTTGGATCAGTAATGGCTTATGGACCAGGAACATTGGCAGAGTAGGTCAAAAAAGTAAAAAAGTCAATCATGCAATCAGAGTACAGTGGTACCTCTACCTAAGAACACCTCTACTTAAGAACTTTTCTAGATAAAAACCAGGTGTTCAATACTTTTTTGCCTCTTCTTAAGAACCATTTTCTACTTAAGAACCCGAGCAAGGAAAAATTTCCCAGGAAATTTGAGACTGGGATGAAGGCCCAGCCAGTTTCCTGCCATTCCCCCTGGGTTTCTCTCTCTGGCGCAGTATATAGGAGGCAGCCTCGCGCCGGGTGTATGGGAGGCGTGTGCTCCTCCTCGCTGCCTCAAAATCTCTCTTTTTAAAAAAAAATGGATTTTTTTGAGTCCCCTCACCTCACCTTCTTCCTTCAGCAACGACTGTCCTCCTTCTCTTCTTCCTCCTCCTCCTCCCACCCAAATTCCGAGCTTTTATTTCTTTCTTAATGGTTTTGCGTGCATAATTTGCTTTTACCTTGATTCCTATGGGAAAAATTGCTTCTACTTATAAACTTTTCTCCTTAAGAACCTGGTCATGGAACGAATTAAGTTCTTAAGTAGAGATACCACAGTAGAGCAGTAGAATCAAGACTAGTATATTTTTTGCAATGTTCATAATATTGTACTGCTGTTAGATCAAGATTGTTTGTCCTGTATATATTTATGTATGTGAACAAAATTTTGTAAACAACCATTCAAAAATTGAAATATACCAAAAATGGGTCATGAATATTTTATTGCTATTTTTCCACACTTTTAAGTTTATAAATAGTGAAGGGTCAATGATAAAAGGACATATGTTATCATTTCCCACAAAACTGCTTTCAGCACAAAACTGTTGTGAACTTTGTATATTTTAATACTGAATCTTGTATCTTTTATCAATGTTTATTTTTCCTATAATTCTTTCAATGATAATGTTCAAGCTATATTTCTCAATTCAAAAATGATCGTGTTGAAAATTGGAACATTTTCTCAATTAGTTATTATTACTTATATTAGTTATTGTATCCGTTGAAATGTTTGAATCTAATCTGATAAAGCTCTTGGTTCCCAGTCAATTAGAAAATCTTATACCATCCAGAGTTTAAAACAAAAAACCTTTTCACGTCTTCTATAAAGCTCCATGTAGACTGATAGTGTATATACATGAAGGCCCTCTTGATGGTCATTTTTCATGTTTATACTAGTTACAGTATTAATCAGAAAAGAGGGACAGGTAGAATACCCAGATGAATAACTTAATAAGATTTCTATCTATTGAAAAGAAATCTTGGTTTTCTGCTATATTTGAACAAGCCAAAGATGCATATTCCTACATACAGTATTTGGCAATAACAACTCTCCAATCTTTTCTACTAATATCATATTGTTAACATGTGAAACAAAGAAGATTCCTGTTTTAGGGCCTATTCTGCAGGAGATGTCCTTGGCTGTCCATAGATAAATATCAGTGAGTCTTTGACCTGGATGCAATAAAGAATTACAACTTTATTTTCACTAACCTCTAAATGAACTTTATTTTATTTATTTTTATTTATTTATTCTTTGTCCAATATACAATACATATGGAAGAGAATAGACATTAAGTAATATATATAACGATAGAAAGTAAAAAGAAGAGAAGTAGATGGGAGGGAGAGAATATATATGATATAAGAGATAAGGAGAGAATATATATGATATATATCCATATATATATGGAGAGAATATATATGATATATGAGATAAGGAAAGACAATTGGACAGGGGACGATAGGCACATCAGTGCACTTATATACGCCCCTTACTGGCCTCTTAGGAACCTGGAGAGGTCAATCGTGGAGAGTCTAAGGGAGAAGTGTTGGGGGTTGGGAGTTGACACTATTGAGTCCGGTAATGAGTTCCACGCTTCGACAACTCGATTGTTAAAGTCATATTTTTTACAGTCAAGTTTGGAGCGGTTAATATTAAGTTTGAATCTGTTGTGTGCTCTTGTGTTGTTGCGGTTGAAGCTGAAGTAGTCGTTGACCGGAAGGACGTTGCAGCATATGATCTTGTGGGCAATACTTAAGTCGTGTTTTAGGCGCCACAGTTCTAAGCTTTCAAGACCCAGGATAGATAGTCTATTTTCGTAGGGTATTCTGTTTCGAGTGGAGGAGTGAAGGGCTCTTCTGGTGAAATATCTTTGGACTTTTTCGATAGTGTTGATGTCTGAAATGTGGTGTGGGTCCAGACAGATGGGCTGTATTTGAGAATGGGTCTGGCACAGGTTTTGTAGGCTCTAGTCAGTAGTGTGAGATTGCCAGAGCAGAAGCTACGTAGGATCAGGTTAACAACTCTGGAAGCCTTTTTGGCGATATTGTTGCAGTGGGCTTTAGCACTTAGGTCATTTAGCTTGCTGTGTTATTGATTTAATGGATTAGGCACATACATTACTGTATTATGTAGTTATTATTTTTCATATTCATTTGAGCATCCTCTGTAATGCATTTTCTATGTATTTTATGTATTTAAATATATATATTTTTAGTGATAGGTTCCATAGATTCAAAACAGTATATGTATAAAAAGTGTTCTACAGGAAAAACAAAGTTCTCATGTCAAGTGCAGTTACTAGAGATTGTATTCTGGCAATAATATGTAAATAGCTTGCCAGTGTCTTCTCCTGGGACTTTTTAAAACTCCCTAGACTTGTCTACAATGCTGGAATTCCAGACGCTTCCCCTTTTTTCGAACAAGAACAAAGTCTGCTGAGCTTCCAAAATCTACCAAGTACCATTAGGTGATGATGCCTTCTGGAGTCATTTTAAGTCTTAGGGGGCAAGAGGATGAGGCAAACCATAAGGATTCTCAGATTCATTACATTACTTTATTCTGTCTGCATCTTTTCTGGCAGCAGCTATCTTTCTGTAGGGATTGAGTTGAGTCTATCAAGGCAAGGAAGCTAAATTAAAAACAATATCAAGCTCACTGAAGCAAATCAAAATGTCTCATAATTAGTGATGGGCGAACCCAATGGTGTTCGGGTTCGGCAAGTTCGGACGAACTTTACGCAAAATTCGGCCGAACCCGAACCGAAGCCGAACTCGAACCCAAACGGGGAATCCCTCCAACGAAGAGATTCTGGGGGCAGAGCTTTGACGTCACTGTCAGGTTGCTAAGGACGCCAATGTGATCACTTCCTGGATTCCATGGAATCCAGGAAGTGATCACCTTGGTGTCCTTAGCAACCTGCCGGTGACATCAAACCTCTGAACCCCGAACACGACCCCGAACTTTGCCTGAAGTTTGAAAAAATTTCGTGTTCGTGTTCTGCATACCGAACACAGCAAAATTCAGTACAGACCCGAATTGTGCAAGTTCGGTTCACCCATCACTACTTGTAATTCAACTTAATTCTAGAATATTTATTTTAAAAAATATTCTGTATACAAATTTTATATGCAATATGACAACATTTTTTCCAGTTGTTCCAACAATAATGAAGACATCTATTTACATAGAAATATATATCCCATGTTGCCAGTGCATAGGCAACACTCAAGGCAGTGAACAATTGAAACCCTCTAAGAAAAATATTTTTAAAAGTACAATATAATAAATATTAAGCCAACATTCAACAGATAAAATACTGTATGTCCATCTATATGAAACACACATACCAATAAAACCAATACTTGCTTAAACAGGAAAGGCTCTGCAGCTTCCTGACAGGTTAGAACAGATAGCCAATAATTGGAATACAGTATATGCTGACATCATGTATACTTAGATTAAAAACAAGAATAGAATTCTACCTATAAGACAGACCCTTTTTCTCCCCTTAATATGGTTTCTTTTCCATCACAATTGTGGGTTTTTTTTCCCATTTCTATACACATCCAATCCTATTATTATGTAATGTAATTTCAATGGCAATTTTTCTGAAACCAGGCCTTTTCTTAAAACAGTGCTATGATCCACCAAGCCAAAATACAGTGCTACCTCTACTTAAGAACTTAGTTCGTTTTGTGACTAGGTTCTTAGGTAGAAACATTCTTAAGTAGAAACGATTTTTCCCATAGGAGTCAATGTAAAAGCAAATAATGCGTGCAAACCCATTAGGAAAGAAATAAAAGCTCGGAATTTGGGTGGGAGGAGGAGGAAGAAGAAGAGGAGGAGGACAGTCACTGCCAAAGGAAGACGGTGAGGTTAGGGGAATCAAAAAAATCAAAAACTTTAAGGCTTTAAAAAAAGAGGGACTCTGAGGTGGCGAGGAAGAGCACGCATCTCCAATATACTTGGCGCGAGACTGCCTCCCATACACTGTCTCCCATACACTGGCTGTTGCTGCTTCTACCTGCTATCTCTTCCTTCCCATGCTGAAGGGCTCCCCTCTCACTCACTAACTTTGTAGCCGGTGCCTTTCCTTCACTGTGGTAACTCCTCAGCCGGCCAGAGCAAATTCCCTCTCCAAGCGCCCAGAGAAAGGAAAATGCTTCATTCGCTCTGGACTGCCAAAGACTCCTTAAGCACCACCGAAAGGCTCCTCTGGCAGCCCAGAAACGCCAGAAAGGCCCGTGAGCAAAGGGGGAATGCCATGAAAATGACCAGGCCTTCAGGCCGCTCTCAAATTTCCTGGGAAATTTTCCCAGGCTCGGGTTGTTAAGTAGAAAATGTTTCTTAATAAGAGGCAAAAAAAATCTTGAACACCTGGTTCTTATCTAGAAAAGTTCTTAAGTAGAGGCATTCTTAAGTAGAGGTACCACTGTAAATCACTTTACCATACTGGTAACAGCATTCTGTTAAAAAAACAAGACTGGAGTTATCAAATGCCCAACAGCAAGCTTCCTTTTGTTTGATGGATCACAAATTGCATAAATAATTCTCAATCCCAAAGTTTAACTGTCTGCCTTTATATTTTGCAAATTACTAGGACAATATTACACTTGAAACTAGACTCCCCAAAACAGATCTTCTTGAATTTGCAATTTACTGTTGTTTAGTAGAGACAGAAGGCAAAATGCTCCTCAGTGTAGTTTTGTTTTTTAACCAAAGGACTAAAATAATGACAGTCCTTCCACAATGGTTCCATTGTCCTTTGCCTGGTGATTAGAAAGACTGATGCTTTCTATCAAAGACTATCCTCCTTCCAAGCTTTAAATAGATACTTGTGTTAATTGCAGACAGCAACAAAATGCAGTGCCACATGTTTCAATCTGGCATCAGTAGGAAAAGGGAATAAACAAGCTAGGGTAGATTAAACCACTCAGAGTGGTCTTTTCCTGTCACTCTCAGAATGTGAAATGGAGTCCCAAGCTATTTGACTGTTCCTCACTGCAGGACGCAGGTTGGATACCTATAATTTATGACAGCAAATCAACACTGAGGGAGCTGCCTCTCCTTTTGGACTGATACTAACTCATTACCAGGGGACTGTGTGACAGGCTGATTGTAGTTTCTTATACGCAAGTTAAATATTGTCAGAATAATTTACAGCTGGGCAATGATAATAATCATAATGTTTTTATAATAAGAGAAAGGAAGGGGTTCCAACTCGAGTGAACCTGCTCTGGTGCACTTGGCCTGCCTACATCTACCCTCTTCCAAGAAAAGAAAGAAGTCCCCTAGGATACAAAGAGATAAAGTCCTTGAAATGAGCCCAAAGGTATCTTGTATCCCAAAGGAGGTATCATCAGGGCTTCTAAAAAAGTGAAGAACTCACATTCAGAAATCAGAAATGATAGCAGTACCCCAGTACAGTGGTACCTCTACTTACAAACTTAATTCATTCCGTGACCAGGTTCTTAAGTAGTAAAGTTTGTAAGAAGAAGCTATTTTTCCAATAGGAATCAATGTAAGAGCAAATAATGTGTGTGATTGGGAAAACCACAGGGAGGGTGGAGGCCCTGTTTCCTCCCAGGAGATTCCTAGAGAGGCCCCATGAAGGCTTCTCCCCATCTTTTCTGGTCCTGTTTCCTCCCAGGAGATTCCTAGAGAGGCCCCACAGAGGCTTCTCTCCGTCTTTTCTGTCCCTGTTTCCTCCCAGGAGATTCCTAGAGAGGCCCCACGGAGGCTTCTCCCTGCCTTTTCTGGTTACAGTTTCGAAGGCTCGAGTTTGTAAGTGGAAAATGGTTCTTGAGAAGAGGCAAAAAAATCTTGAACACCCGGTTCTTATCGAGTTTGTAAGTAGAGGTGTTCTTAGGTAGAGGTATCTCTGTATTTGAGAGGCTGTCACAAAGAGATCAGGTGTTTTTTTCCAAAGCACCAGAGAACAGAACAAAAAATAACGGTTGGAACATAATCAAGGAGTGAAGCAATCAGGAATTAAGGAGAAACTTCCTAATAGTAAGGTCAATTAACCAATGGAACCACTTGCCTTCAGAACTTGTGGGTACTTCATCAGTGGAGGTTTTTAAGAAGATACTGGACAGCCACTTGTCTAGAATGGTATAAGGTCTCCTACTTGAGTAGGGGGCTAGACTAGAAGATCTAACTGTAACTGTGAGAGGGATTTATTTATTTTATTTTATTTCATTAATTTTATTTATTTGTCAAACATGTATAGGATAGTAGTTTGTATAAACATAACACAAGTAAAAAGTAATGATTAAAAAAGGACAATAGGACAGTAGGACAGGGAAGGTAAATACAATGGTGCGCTTATGCACACCATAAGTGTGCAACTAGGGGAGACATAATAGCAGTCTTCCAATATCTCAGAGTTTGCCACAAAGAAGAGGGAGTCAGGCTATTCTCCAAAGCACCTGAGGGTAGGACAAAAAGAAATGGGTGAAAACTAATCAAGGAAAGAAGCGACTTAGAACTAAGGAGAAAATTCCTGACAGTTAGAATAATTGATCAGTGCAACGTCTTGCCTCCAGAAGTTGTGGATATTCCAACACTGGAAGGTTTAAACATATGTTGGATAACCATTTGTCTCAAGTAGTGTAGGGTCTCCTGCCCAAGTAGCGGATTGGACTAGAAGACCTCCAAGGTCCCTTCCAACTCTGTTGTTGTTGTTGTTATTGTTTTATTGTTATTGCCTCCAACATTCCTTCTAAATCTTTTCTGATAAATTGATCCTTTGGAATATGATGAAGCCTGATATATTAACAGTCTTTTCCAGGCTTTGTATCAATTTGAGATTAACTGTTCTAGAATATCTATGGATGATATAAAATGAGAGAAGAATCAGTGAAGGCAAGATAGAAATCAGATTAATAGTATTTATTCCTCTATTATTTGTATAGTCTGTCTTTCCAAGGTTGCCAAAGACAAGAACACACACAAAGAATAAATCAAGAGCCAATACATCAAATTTAAAGATAAAAAGCATGGAAAAAAGTAAAATTAAAATATGATCCAAAAATATATAGACAAGAGTATTAAAAGATAAACAATAGAGTATAAACAAATAATCTGACAAGCTCCAGCCTGATGACACAGAAGTATATTAGAGTAACCATCAATGATTGAACAAGACAAGCCTCTTATGAGAGATTTTGACAATTCAAAGTGTCAGCCATGGGAAAGGCCTTTCATATATAATTACCGGTAACCGTCCCTTTTAATTTTGCTGCTAAATGAATTGGAAATTCCTGAAGTATATTAACAAAGAACACGACCCCAGTAGCTTCAGGCACCATTCTTGTTGACATATTTTATAGCTCATAAAGTTACAGTTGGTTAGATAATGTCATTGATGCAGTAGGCATGAGTTTGGGCAGACTCCAAGAGATTACCTGGCTGGTGACTTCATCCCCGGCCCATTTTGCTGCAGGGCCAGGGAGACACGACCCTCGGCCAGCTCCTGGGAGGCTTCGGCCTTCCCAGTGACATCATCCAGGGGTGGAGCCTGCAGCCCTATAAAAGGGCTGGTCAGGCTCCAGGGCCTCCTTTTAGTCCTGAATGACGACGAAGCGAACACCCACCCGCCCTCCTTATCTTTCAGTGTGCCAAGGGGGTCGCCCTTAGGGGAGCCGAATAGGAATTTTTGGCGGTTGAGGTATTTTCTGCGACCGTTTTTTTCGCCTATTCCACACTGCGGTGACGGATAGGCGGTTAGGGGGTGCTTCGCCCCCTGTTTAGGCTAATTGACTTACCTTTGGTCATTTGGGTAGGCAGGTTAGGGGCGGCAAACTGGGTGGTGGTTTAGCAACTGCGTGTTCTTCGTTGGGCATCTTTGGGGATGATTGACAGGTTCTCTCCAAAGGCTTGTGGTGGAAACAACCTGAGCAATTGGGGGGAACCTGTCTTTGGGTCCCGCCCATTTCTTTCCCCTTGTATGGGATAGACAGCAAGACCTCCCACATGCAGGTGCATGGCAGTGAGTCAGGTGAGGGCGTTGCCCCTCACCTGGATCAACATGGAGCTACACCCATAAGTTGCCCCGGAAGTTTTTCTGATGTCATTTTCCGCCCCGGAAGTAATTGTTTGACCCTGCGGGTCCTTGTTTAGGGTTATAGTTAATTTATGCAAATTTATTTAAATAAATTATGCAAATTTAATTAATAAAATGACCCATTTTAAATCCAGCTCTTGTGTCAGTGTCATTACTCCGCCTCTGCTGCAAAGTGGAGAATGGGAGGCTGCCATGCTACAGTCCACGGGACCATGGAAAGTTGACATGACTTAGTCAACAACAACAACTAAGCTATTGAACACTATTTAGAAACACAAAAAAGCAATTGTCTTATCAAAGTATAACTAACATGTGAATTACTAATGATACTTCTTCCACTATTCTATTATTTCAAAATCTGTATTTCTCAGAACAGGAAATAGCATTACAATTATTTCATAAATCAGGTCCATTCATGATGCAGCAAACAGAAGGCTTGGGTTAACTGTACCTAGATCTATTGCTTCTACTGGTGGAATTTTAGAAGAAAAGAAAAGTGTTGATATGCAGACCTCTCATCACATATTTTGAAAATGTGCCCTGTAAAGCAGCTTTGAAGAGCACAATAAGTGACACACAAAAACTTTTGTTACTTTCACTGATGGGAAAATTCCATTTTGAAATGGAATCAAATATCAAATATTCCACAAGTCAAGTTACTGGGCAGAAAGATATCAGAATGTGAGCCGTATGCTTTTATGTTTAATTCCCTGATAAAGTATAAGTGAACTCGTGAACTTACATTGCCTCTATAGTTACACTGATTGTTACTCTCCACGAATCTATTAATATGGTATTAAGTTTGGAGAGCTAGAAACCTAAGGTATAACATACTGCATAGGAACAGCATTATGGACATCTATTATAAAGATTCTGCAGATTAGAAGTGAGCAATTCTAGTTCCAAAATAACCCAACCATACTAAATTAATTCTTGATTACGGTAAATGTGTGGGGGGAGGAGGGAATGTGAGATGATTATATACCACGTGTACCTGGATGTTAGCACCCCAAAAAGTATCTGAGAAATAAATCTGATTCCAGTCCAATTCGCTCACTCAAGGTTCGATTTATTAACAGAGCCATGTTTGGTCACGCAACTGCCATTCCGATACTAACGTCTTCCAGGTCCTACCCAGGTTAAGGTTCATCCTACATCCCCACACCCACAAGTTCATCACGAGGACCAGTCCGATTGCAGGGATTCCACCAACTTCCTCTTCTCTTCAGCTGATGCAGAACAAAATATGACCTTGGAATCTAAGAAAATAATTTGTTGTGGCTAGTAACTTTCCCTCTCGCTCACTACCCCTCCCAATTCCCCTAATACTGTACTACTGTGGCAGGTCAAAGTCTCTAACTCCACATGACAGCTTCGACTTGACACTGGAACAGTTTTGAAGACATTTCACTAAAATCCATAAAGGGGATGATAAGGAAATATTGCATGCTGTTTCTATTCTCACACTACTCACCAGAGTCTACAAACCTTTTGCCAGACCCTTGAATACAGCTCATCTGTCTGGAATCCATACTGCATCTCGGACATCAACACCCTCGAAAATGTCCAAAGATACTTCACCAGAAGAGCCCTTCACTCCTCCACTTGAAACAGAATACCCTACGAAAATAGACTAACAATTCTGGGTCTAGAAAGCTTATAACTACGACGCCTAAAACACGCTTTAAGTATTGCCCACAAGATCATATGCTTCAACGTCCTGTCTGTCAATAACTACTTCAGCTTCAACCGCAACAACACAAGAGCATGCCACAGATTCAAACTTAATATTAACCACTCCAAATTTGACTGTAAAAAATATGACTTTAGCAATCGAGTTATCAAAGCATGGAACTCATTACCAGACTCAGTAGTGTCAACCCCTAACCCCCAACATTTTTCCCTTAGACTATCCACGATTGACCTCTCCAGGTTCCTAAGAGGTCAGTAAGGGGCGTACATAAGTGCACTAGTGTGCCTTTCGTCCCCTGTCCAATTATCTCTCCTTTATCTCATATATATTTTCTTCCTTTCATATATCTTCTCCTCTATTTTTATATCTTTTCTTCTATCCTTTTCTTTATATATATTACTACATATCTATTCTCTTCAATATATATTGTGTATTGGACAAATAAATAAATAAAAATAAATAAATATTTTAAATATGCACCAAAGACAAATTCCTTGTGTGTCCAATCACACTTGGCCAATAAATAATTCTATTCTATTCTATTCTATTCTGTTCTGCTCTGTTCTGTTCTATTCTATTATTTTCTCTATAAACATACATTTTATCATTTTTGTGATAATTTCAGAACTTAAATAAATACTGTACTAAATAATAGTGTGATAGGTTACATATTATAATAGCTGTTTTAGCTGTTAATGACAGAAAAGATTTGAAGAATAATTTCCCTGTCTAAAGATGGAGAATGAAGACAGTCATTTAGAAATGACTAGACAAACGTAGCACTAAACGAGTTAGAACATATGAGATTTAATATGCTTCATAGGTTTCTGTAAAACTAAAAATGATATAAAAAGCTTCACATTTAAGTCAGAAGTTACCAGTACCTAGTGTACAAAATATCTCAGTAAAAGATTGTTGGTTTTATTTTCTTTCTTTCTCTTTCATCTATATATTTATTGCTAAAATATTGCAATACAAAAAATATAGGAAAAAGCAAATATTGAAATACAAATAAAGAGGGAGAGAGTGAAACAGGGCAGTTGATTTAAAAAACCCAATACTGTACTACAATGGCAAAATTAACTGTACAGAATCTCTCCTAATTCCTCTAAACAGACTTTTTAAACTTGTCAATTTTAAGACTTTAAAGCATATTGGCTGGTGAATTCTGGGAGTTAAAATCCACATATCGTAAAGTTGCCAAGTTGGAAAACACAGATATAAAAAAATTTGAAGCTGACTGCCTAGTCATCTTTTAAATATGCAATCAGCAAGGTAGGGTTCTTTGAAAACAGAATAAAGACCTGTCACTTAGGCCTTTAGGAGCTAGGAACTTCCTGCTTAATCTTAGTTTAAAAAGCAGAAAAGTGACTTGTGCACAAAATGCTATGGAAGTTGAAGCCAAGACAGCAGACCAAGGCCCAGAGATCCTGTCATTGAAAAAATGCTCACAAGCTCTGCCGAGCTATACTAACACTATTACTCTTTTATAGCCAAATTGACTGGATGAAAAAAGAGGCCCACAGATACAGAAATAAATGCAGAACACCAAAGACACTCGTGCAGCTGCAATTGCTAAGATAAAAAAACATAAAACACATTTATTTTATACTGCCTCATTCCCTTCGAAAGGGGAATCTCTTTCACAATCTTCTAACAGTTTTCTTATAAGTAGTAAATAAAAAAGGTCTTGGGGAATGAAGCAAAGAGAATTCTGTATTCTTGCCACCCATAAACTTTATTAAAAAAACCCATGGTAGTTGGTAATGGAAAATTCAGAACATAAAGAGCTTTGGGAATTAAATGCATTTCCAAGAATTAGAGGGAAAGAATGGCAGACTGAAAATGGCTGTTCATAATTCCTCTCTTGACAAGGAGAGGTCTTCAGACTGCCCACAAGTATTCCAGACAGCTGCTTCTTGTAATGAGATTGCAAAACAGCTGTCTCCAGAAAGATCAGTGGTTCGCAAGCTTTTTTTGGCCATGCCCTATCTAAGAATCTCTAAAATCCTGATCTATCCGCCCCACCCATATAATTCTTACTATTCAAAAAGTGAACTCCTACTTGGTTTAAACAAGGTTCCAGTTGCCCCTCAATAAAATTCAAATTGCTTCGCTGTGGGGTGTGGGCCCCATGTTGAGAACCACTGGTTTAGAGCTTCTGTAGATGAAGGAATAACCATTTTGCTCCAACTCTAGTTGGTGCCTTTGGAAGGACGTTGTGTTCATATGCTTCCTTTCTCTAATCACTTTTGGAAATTATTTGTTATCCGATTTTCAGTTACTTCTATAAAAGCCAATGGTGTAAATCTCATTTTAAAAGTTTTAAAAATACATGTGTTCTTGGACTATGCAGTAAAAGGCTAATTAATATATGGATTTTGGAAAATTAACAGCAGATTAACCTAGGGAGATATGGAATTATAGTTTTGAATTATTTGGAAGATATTTTCTCATGGAAAAATGGAGATTGGTTTGGTTTGATTTGGTTTGGTTTGGTTCGATCTGGTCTGGTCTGGTCTGGCCTGGTCTGGTTCATAATGAGATCTTGAGGATTGGACACTAAGGCCAGAGAAAAAAAGAAAAAAGAGCAGAAATCTTTACTGCAAACTTTTAAAAATTTCACAGCCAAGCTTTTGGACAGAATGGATCAAACTTTTCTAATAACATTGTGAAACAAGAATAAACTCTGATGGATGTTTATGAAATGAATTTGAACAGCAATTTAAATGTGATACAAATGGATCTGCTAAATAACCTATTCCCTAAAGAAGATGAACAGATATTAAACCAAGGAAGTGATTTGGATAAGTCTTTTTTCCCCCTGGATATACAAAAGAGCTCTGCTAAAACACGGGAAGACATTTTTAGAAGTGACAAACCAAAGGATAAACTTGCTAATTTATACAAAAGAACTCTATTAAAGTCCTGAAGGATTTTACACAGATAATTAGCAAATTACCTCTGGGACTTTTCTGGAAGGGTTTAAATAATATTTCTAAAAACTGGGGTGTATAACATTGGCTTCTTTGATCAAGGTTAAAAGAGAAAAGTAGTGTATCTGATTGCACTTGATGAATTTTTGCTGATTGATTTGAGGAGAAGTAAGTTTATGTTTTATTTAGAGATAATGATAAGCTGTTAAAATTATTTTTACCTGTTGAGATAAGGGAGAAAGTCACTTCCCTTTTCTTTTTTCTTTTCTTTGCTTTTTCACACATACTCCTTTTTTTCTTGTATTTTCCTGTTTGTATTTGTTTTAATCTTTATTGTCTTTTTTCATTTGACATCACCAATAAAATTATTTGGGGGAAAAGGACAAAGAGAAGTGTAATCTTTGTAGGCCTGTTCTTGGTGACAAATATTCTCCCAGATATTTTTCAAAGAAGCCTACTTTTCTGAAATTTGGAAGTTCGTTCTAGTGACCAGACTATCTAACTGTTCCATTCTCAAAAGAACAATTTTATGAAGTAGAAAATTGCTTTATAGTGACTGTAAGATCTTCACTGAGAATGTTTTCAGATTCTGAAAGCAAAAATATGTCTTTAGTGGTCTCTCTGCTTGGTTAAAGTTGTTCCCTACTCACCAGTGGTGGCTTCCCACCAGTGTGGTCCAGAGCCTGAAGCACAGCTGAGAAGCTCCTTCTCAGGAGGCACCAGAAAACAATTGCCAAAAATTGTGTCATTAGTGGGTTCCTGCCGATGCGGCACTCTGGGCTTCACCAATAGGAACCCACTACTGCTATTCACCCTCTTTAAAGAATAGAATAGAATAGAATTTTTATTGGCCAAGTGTGATTGGACACACAAGGAATTTGTCTTGGTGTATATGCTCTCAGCGTACATAAAATAAAATATACATTTGTCAAGAATCATGTGGTACAACACATAATGATTGTCATAGGGGTCAAATAAGCAATGAAGAAGCAATATTAATAAAAATCTTAGGATGTAAGCAACAAGTTACAGTCATAGAGTCAACATGGGAGGAAATGGGTGATAGGAATGATGAGAAAAACTAGTAGAATAGAAGTGCAGATTTAGTAGAAAGTCTGACAGTGTTGAGGGAATTATTTGTTTAGTAGAGTGATGGTGTTCGGAAAAAAACTGTTCTTGTGTCTAGCTGTCTTGGTGTGCAGTGCTCTGTAGCGACGTTTTGAGGGTAGGAGTTGAAACAGTTTGTGTCCAGGATGTGAGGGGTCAGTAAATATTTTCCCCACCCTCTTTTTGATTTGTGCAGTATACAGGTCCTCAATGGAAGGCAGGTTGGCAGCGATTGCTTTTTCTGCAGTTCTGATTGTCCTCTACGCTACGCAAATGCACACAATAATGTCAGTGAATGATACCCAAGTTTGCTTTGCCCCACCGTTCTTCACAAAAGAACAATTCCTTTTAGTCTGAGCAATGCAAACTAGTGATTTTTTTAAAAAAAAAATTGCAAGAAAACATAAGTTGGGGGAAGGGGAAGATTTCTTTCCAAAGCTCTCAAAACAAATGAAAGGATGGGAGACAAGGGACCTCACCAACGGAAATGACATAGTCAGAGAAAAGTGCAGACCACTGGAATAACAAGCTTGCTGTCAAAACACAGCCAGAAGATCTGAGTTTACTGAGAATTACAGTATCATTATCGGTGACATGGAGGAAAAAAGATAAGAGCAACTTAACTACTGCCTGTCAGTGTCTGTGCCTAGTTCAGCACCCAGTTTAAATAGCACTCCGCCAGCTGCCTGTGGATACATACCCAGTATTACATGGTAATGCAAAAGTTGCAATGCCAAAAGCACAAAAAAATAATTCCCCTCCCTTCTTCTGAACAAAGGGACAAAAGTCGAAAGCAATCATGGAGATCGCAAGGCACAGAAGCAGTTGGCTCATTGTGGCTGTGATCTGAAGTGCCAGATTCACCGGCTCATGCCATGGGACTAAGTTGGGAATTCATGGAAACGTTCTACCTATGTGGGCACTAAGCATTATCAATAACCTGATGGCAGAGTTCGGGTTTTGCCCCGTGTAATATTACACAGGGCAAAACCCGAACTCAGAACAATCTACATATATATAAAAAAACATTTGACACATACAGAATATAGTTGTCGGCTATAAATAAATTAACTGCCTTGAAGTGGCCCTGGGTTGGGCCTAGAGGCAAAAAGGAGCTGTGACGTTCCTTGAAATATACCAGGGTGATCCGACATAAAAAAAACATATAGCCCCTCCCTGGTACACAGCTGGAAGGGATCTGATCTGATAGCACCTCTGCTAAGTCTCTGCCTTACAAGGCAGAGTCCACAGGATCAAATCCCAGTAAGGAAGGGTGTGGCTAGCTGATGAGGCCAGAACAAGGCTGAAATGGGACCATCCTAGTCTCCCCTAATTTTAAAATTCCAGCTAAAAAAACATTTGACATATATATATATATATATACACACACACACACACACACACACACACACACAATTAAATTTCAAAGACAAACAAAACATACATTACATATAACATTTAGTGGAGCAACATTCGCTCCTCTCAAAGTAGAAGTCATCATTATATTTGTAATAAGTAAAAAGGAGAGAAAAAAAACCCTAACTCTATCATTGTTTATAAAATACTTAGATATATCAATTATAAGATAACAAGTAGAAACACATTTAAAACATTTAAAAATATATAGAAATTTTAAAATTGTAACTTGAAATGAACTATGAAGGAAAAAAAGAAAAATGGTAGAAGAAGAAAGGAGTTTATCTTTATATTGTAAATAATCACTGTCTAATACAATATAACTACTAGATAGAAATATATTTAAAATAGTATAAAAATAAGGTTATCTCTGTTTCTTTGTATCCCACCTGGTGTATACCTTTTGCCAAACCTCATAAAATTCTGATTCTTCTTGATTTTTCAACCTTCTGGTCATCATATCAAGCTCAGCACATTCTAAAACTTTCTTAAATATATCTGATTCTTTTGGGGTCTCAAAGTCTTTCCATTTTGGGGCAAAAGCTATCCTAGCTGCTGCTAAAATGTGGATTATTAAATAATATATGTCTTTTTTTGTATTTCTTATTAGAAATACCTAATAAAAAGAATTCTGGTGTTTTCTTAATTTCTTGCTGGGTTATTTCTTTTAGCCATTTTTCTATTAAATTCCAGTATTCTTTTGCTTTTGAGCATGTCCACCAAGCATGGTAGTACGTACCAACAATTGAGTGAGGTAGTTTGGAACATTTTTGAAATTCGAATAACAGAAAGTACTTCTAATGGGAAAGCAGTGAGTGTCATTGCAATTGATGCCACATTCTTTGTCCAAATGTGTTATTTGTTTAAAAGATTGAGGAGTACATGTTCCAAAATTCTCGTTCCCAAAACCCACAGGTCAATCTAGTTTTAGACCGTGAACAGCTTTCTGACTAACTAGTGTTACCTTGAATAATCCCCAGAGGTTCACTGGCAACCAGTGCAACCTTATTCATTAGGCTCCCTCCAGGTGGTCTACAAAATCAATCTCAAGTAGAGTCCATTACAGTACTGTACATGCAATGTGATTAAAGCATGAGCAACATGTCTCATTACATGTACAGATGGGTTCGGGAAAAGATACAATTCAGACAGCACGAAATCTGTGCAAAGGACTGTCTGGCCACAGCTGTCACTTGTTCCTCAAGTAGGAGTTGTGAGTCATGGAAGACCCTCAACGTCTTCCAGTTTTGCCTAATGACATGTAACCTGATTCAGGGCACCATGGTAGAAAATGATTTTCCAGCTATTTCCAGAAATATTGTCTAGATTAATTGGGAATACTGGGAACTGCAGTCCCAACTCTGAAGGGGAAGATTGTCCAATTTATTATTCGTTGGATATCTTCATTGACATGTGGTCTTTCTATTGAAAATCATAAGAATATAAGAACATAAGAAGAGCCATGCTGAATCAGGCCAAAGCCCATCGAGTCCAACATTCTGTGTCACACAGTGGCCCACCAATTGTCCATGGGGATCTTGAGCAGAAAGAGAAGGCAAAACCATCCCTTTCCCTTGACCCCCAACAAATGGTACTCAAGGGAATCCTGCCTGCCTCAACCAACATAGAGGCGGCACATGGACATCCATTTCCATAACCACCGATACACTTAGCATCCATGATTCTGTCTAATCCTGCCTTGAAGCTATTAAGGCTGACAGCTGTTACGACCTCTTCTGGAAGTGAATTCCATAAACCAACGACCCTCTGGGTGAAGAAATATTTCCCTTGATTTGTCCTCACTTTTTTACCTATGAGCTTTAGAGAGTGCTCCCTTGTCCTAGTATTGTGTGATAGAGAAAAGATTTTTTCTCTATCCACCTTTTCTATCCCATGCATGATTTTATACACTTCAATCAAGTCACCCCTTAAACGCCATCTTTCAAGGCTGAAGAGACCTCTCATCTGTCTTTTAAATATAATTTCATTGAAAGTTTTCATAATGAGTAAAAATTAATACAAACAATTCAAATAAAAAAAAGAAAAAGAAGAAATAAAACAGAAACCTAGAGTTCAAAAAGAAAAAAGTAGAATATAAATAGAAAAGAAAGACAAGAGATGAAAGATGTGGCATCCAATCATCTTTATCAATTGTAAATTTATCTCTTTATATTTACATCATGAGTCTCTTTGTTGTATAATCCATCCTCTCTAATTGTCAAAACCATGGATCATAAATACATTTTTTCTGTTTTATGCAGAAAGTCCATAAGAGGTTTCCAATCAGCAATGAAAGTACTGTAGATGTTTTCTATAATCAAATAAGTCTATTTGACCATCTCAGCAAGTGCTATCATCTTCACCAACTATTCCTCAGTTGTAGATATTGCCAAATCTTTCTATTTTTACAATTATAACGAATGACCACAGTAATTCCCTACATCTTAACATATCTTTTAAAAAATTCATTCCATGTCTATGTAGATTCTCAGTCATTCAGATCATAGTTTCCCCAAAGGTGTTTCTTCAAGATGCAACTGGACTCTCCTGTTTTTCTTTTTTATTTGAAGACATTTTACTTCTCATCCAAGAAGCCTCTTTGACTGTGACTATAGTGGGGAATAAAAGGTTTTATATTCCTTGCAGACAGATGGTCATTTGCATTCTTCTAGAGGGTCATCGAGGCCATTTGGAGGATTATCTGTGTCATCTGAGTAGTGCCAATTGGAGATTGAAGATAACTTTCCAAAATTACTAAAGAAATGTATATATTCATATACGTATACTATACATACACTTTAGAGGTGGGCTATTACCGGTTCTAACTAATTCTTTAGGATTGTTAGTAAACTAGTGGCAACATCATGGAGCCATTTCTATTGGTGCCACCATCATTTACTTTGCTTCTGCACATATGCATTTCCATCGCAATGTGAACCAGTGGGGAAGATCAGTAGAACCCACCCTGATAAAAACATAGACATACATATACATCTGTATAATTCAAGCATAAATATGATATCCCTTAGATCAGTGGTTTTCAACCTGGGGGTCAGGACCCCTTTGGGGGGTCAAACAACCATTTCACAGGGGTTGTCTAAAACCATGGGAAAAAACAAATTTCCCACGGTGTCAGGAACTAAAGCTTCTATTCTGGCGCCTTGGGACATATTTCTACAATCTGATCAATCATTCAATTCAATTCAATTTATTAGATTTGTATGCCGCCCCTCTCCGAAAACTCAGGGCGGCTCACAACAACAATAAAAACAGTATAACAATGGAACAAATCTAATAATAAATTTACGTTAAAAAAACCCAACAATTTAAAAACCATACAACACATACATACCAAACATAAAATATAAGAAAGCCTGGGAGAGATGTCTTAATTCCTCCATGCCTGGCGATATAGGTGGGTCTTGAGTAACTTGCGAAAGACAAGGAGGGTGGGGCCGTTCTAATCTCCAGGGAGAGTTGATTCCAGAGGGCCGTGACCACCACAGAGAAGGCTTTTCCCCTGGGGCCTGCCAAACGACATTGTTTGGTTGATGGGACCCGGAGAAGGCCAACTCTGTGGGACCTTATCGGCAGCTGGGATTCGTGCGGTAGAAGGCGGTTCCGGAGGTATTCTGGTCCAATGCCATGAAGGGCTTTAAAGGTCATTACCAACACTTTGAATTGTGACCGAAAACTGATCGGCAGCCAGTGCAGGCCACGGAGTGTTGTAGAAACGTGGGCAAATCTAGAAAGCCCCACGATAGCTCTCGCGGCTGCATTCTGCACGATCTGAAGTTTCCAAACACTTTTCAAAGGTAGCCCCATGTAGAGAGCGTTGCAGTAGTCGAACCTCGCGGTGATAAGGGCATGAGTGACTGTGAGCAATGACTCCCTGTCCAAATAGGACCGCAACTGGTACACCAGGCGAACCTGGGCAAACGCCCTCCTCACCACAGCCGAAAGATGGTGTTCCAATGTTAGCTGTGGATCGAGGAGGACACCCAAGTTGCGAACCCTCTCTGAGGGGGTCAATAATTTCCCCCCCAGGGTAATGGACGGACAGATGAAATTGTCCTTGGGAGGCAAAACCCACAGTCACTCCATCTTGTCTGGATTGAGTTTCAGCGTGTTGACACCCATCCAGACCCCAACCGCCTCCAGGCACCGGCACATCATGCTTTTACAGTGGAGGTGTCCCTCTGACCTTCCTGCCAATTAGCTTAAAGTTCTGTTGGGAGAATTGGCACTAAACTTATGGTTGGGGGTCACCACAACATGTGGAATTGTATGAAGGGGTCACAGCATTGGAAAGTTGAGACCCACTGTCTTAGATGATGCAAACAATGACAATAAGAAGAAGAAAAATCAAGCCAGACAGAAAGTTTAAATCTGCAATAATTATGAAATTTTAACATGGGATTAACTTTAAGAAAACCATCCGTTAGATTTTTGTAGAACAATTCCCCAGAAAAGTTTCATCAATTGTCATCTCACTCAACTTCTGAGAGCCTAAGGGAGATATAAAACTCAGGAATTAATAGAAAATGACTGGAAAGGCTGTTCTGTGTATCTTGGCTTATTTTTGCAAAACAAATTTGGAAAGAAAAGACTCATCAGTGTTGATGATCATGGATTTACAATGTTTCCCAATTCATCACTCTTTCTATACATCAACACCACAATCCCTACACATGGTTTTCAGTTTTCAGAATAAGCTTCCAAGAATTACCGCTCCATTCCCAAGTGCCCCATAGGCGATCAAACACCTTTGAGCCAGACAGAGAAATGATGGAGACTCAAAGCTTTGTGTGCTTGTAAAGGAGATGGTTTGAAACAAAGCGAGGCATGCTGTGAGCCTGGTTCATTGCAGCCGCAGGCAAGCAGACAATGGAATGGAGAGGGGTGGGCAGCAGTAGCTGGACTCCCACTCCCATTGTCCCCTGCGCTCGCTACCTCCTGAACGTAAAAAAAAGAGATCTCCCTGAAAATAAACACAAGTGCTTATTTTCAAGCAAGCCCCAAAGAAAATAAAGACTGGGTTTTATTTGGGAGGAACTATGGTATATGTTGCAAAATTTTACCTGTACAGGTAAAACAAGATTGTAAGAGTGAAATATCCTATGTGTACAATGCATGTTGCAGGCACGTATATCATGTGCACAGGCATTCTAGTTTTTCTACAGAAATTCAGTTCCCTCAATTATATTGCAGTGAATGCTAACAGAGTTACCATTTTTAACCAGATCTTAATCCACCCTTCCACTAATCTCTCTATCTCTATGCCTCTCTATTCACTAGAGATGTGACTATATCCATTACCATAATCGGTTAGCCATGGCCCATTGCTCAATTTAATAACAGATCATGTTGGCCAGAATTTAATAGTTATTAGTATCTTAATCTTAGTAACATTAAAATATTTGATATTGAACTTAATTGTGCTGAAGAGAGCAGAAGTAATTATGGTGAAATTTTAATAATAAACCACTGCGCTCCCTTCCATTTTTAATAAACTGACAAGAATAAACCAAGTGTTCGGAAACTCCAGATCGTGCAGAATGCAGCTGCGAGAGCAATCATGGGCTTCCCCAGGTATGCCCATGTTACACCAACACTCCGCAGTCTGCATTGGTTGCCGATCAATTTCCGGTCACAATTCAAAGTGTTGGTTATGACCTTTAAAGCCTTTCATGGCATCGGACCAGAATATCTCCGAGACTGCCTTCTGCCGCACGAATCCCAGGGACTGATTAGGTCCCACAGAGTGGGCCTTCTCCGGGTCCCGTCAACTAAACAATATCGGTTAGCAGGCCCCAGGGGAAGAGCCTTTTCTGTGGTGGCCCCGACTCTCTGGAACCAGCTCCCCCCAGAGATTAGAACTGCCCCTACCCTCCTTGCCTTTCATAAACTCCTTAAAACCCACCTTTGTCGTCAGGCATGGGGGAACTGAGACATCTCCCCCGGACCTATTCAATTCAACTTATGTATGGTATGCTTATATGTATGTTTGCTTAAATAATGGTTTTTTTAATATTTTAAATTGTAAATTATTAGATTTGTCGTGAACTGTTTTATTGTGTTGTGAGCCGCCCCGAGTCTACGGAAAGGGGCGGCATACAAATCTAATTAATAATAATAATAATAATAATAATAATAATAATAATAATAATAATAATAAAAGGTAATTTTAGAAAATCAAACTCTAAAAATGTAACTCATCTAGAGATAAAGATTTTGAATTCAATGGGCATGGAGAATTATTAAACTCTCTCTTGTTCTATAAGGCAGGATTGAAATTCTTGAGGTGATCTGAGCAAATGGGGAAGAGTAGATTATGGAAAGGTGAGAGTAACCAGAGAGTACCAGTTCTGCAGACTCATGACTTCTGGGAAAGCAAAAGTAGTGGGGTCCAGTTACCTTTGCCACTATTTCGCATCACGATATTTTGTGCACACACGCTCACTCTGCTCATGCTCATCCCCTCATACTATTTTACTTCTGCGCATGCTCAGAGTCAAGAATTAGCCAAAAACACAATTGAGGAGCTGATCAGCTGTGCTTCGGATAAAAAAATAAAGGTTAGAATTAACCTGGGTTGGATGGGAGGGTTCTTGTTCAAGCAACAGAAGAGGAAACAGAGAAATTTGGCCAAAATTCCCAAAAAAATGATGACGGCGCCAAGCAGTGATGGGCTCCTATGGGAATGGTCAGGAACGCAGTTCTGGTAGCAAAATTTGGAGCTCCACCCCAGAGCACCCAATTTGCACTGAAAGATGTTGAAACAAAATGCATAAGCCACGCCCACAGTGTGGTAGTGAAAATTTTGGTAGCCCATCACTGGCGCCAAGGGACCAGTACCACCCGTACTGGATCTGTGACACAATCGTCCATCACCGGTGGGTCGCTAACAGTTCAGACGATCTGGTCCCAAAAGGGAGAAATCCATCCCCGGACCCCATAGCAGGATGGCATAAAGTCTGAGGAGGGGGGTTGTACCATACAATGCTCACTTTTCAGAGTTGGGAAGGGAACAGAGAGCTAAGTTCACCACTCAATATTACTGGTAAGGTTAATTCACTTGTTTAGCCACTTGCATTGTTAATAATAATATAATTATGTGGGGGGATGTTCCATAGAAAATTTAGTTTTGGCTGTTCATCACAAAATTTGAAAACCCCTACAGAAAGTCAGTAGAGTACTATAGGGCAGGCATTCAGTCCTTAGCTATATCTTCACATTGATTTATCCTCCTGACATTCATCTCTCCCTGTTTGCTGATAATATAACATCAGGAGAGGATTGTACCCTTAGATTCGCTATGGGGCGAATCATGATTACGATTCAGCCCCAAATTTCTGTTGCTAAGCAAAACAGTTGTCAAGTAAATTTTGGTTTATGATCTTTCTTCTCACAGTTGGTAAGTGCAAGACTGCTGTTGTTAGGTTAATAAAATGGCCCTACAACATACAGTGAAAGCACTGCAGCAGCCAATTTGTAGGACAAAAATAGACAGAGGACCAGCATAATGCATCCATGAACGCCAATTAGCAGCCAGAAGACATGATGGAAACTCCTTAGCTACACAACACATGGACAGACTTTAATTTAATTCACTTTAATTTATTTGACTTCTATGCCGCCCAATCCAGTAGGACTCAGGGCGGCTTACAATGACTTACCAACATTTTAGCTGGAATATTGTGATCATCTTGGTCCAAGCCAAGTTCAGCATAGAGAATTCCTGTGTACTCAGATAAATCGGCAATCGGCAAGTCTCACTTATACCGCCAGGCATGGGGGAGTTGAGATATTCCTTCCCCCTAGGCCACTACAAGTTATGCATGGTATGTTTGTGTGTATGTTTGGTTTTATAATAAGGGTTTTTAGTTGTTTTATTATTGGATTGTTACATGCTGTTTTTATCATTGTTGTTAGCCGCTCCGAGTCTACGGAGAGAGGTAGCCTACAAATCCAATAAATAAAAAATAAAAAATAAATAAAAATCAACAGGTACATAGAGATAAAACAACATCTACATACCATTTAAAAGATACAATAAAAAAGTAAAAAAGGAAACAAAAACACCAAAAAATCTCCTTACCAGCAATCAACATCTAGATTAACACTAGACCAGGGGTGTCAAATTTACAGCCCACAGGCCGGATGCGTCACATATTGGCCATGCCCACGCCCGTTTAGCAAAGGAAAAGAAAGTGGTGATACATCCCATGATGATGCCATCACAACACGAGTTTGACACCCCTACACTATTGTTTGCACTAGCACTAGCAAACAATAGCCCTGTTAAGGGACTACCAAGACCATTCCTACCAACACTGGCAGGGCAAGCAACTAGGGCAGGGGTCTCCAACTACCAGCACTACTGGGCCACAGCCTGTTCAAAACTGGGTTCCAGGACAGATGCGCAAGCACACATATGTGAAGCTCCACTTGCACAAGCAGAGGGTGTTTGTGCTGTCGCAAATGGACTATGTGCACAAGCATGTGCCTACTACTCACATGCCTTCTCCCACCACCACCACCATGTCAGATTATGGGAGATAAATCACAGCCCGCGTGAGCTGCAATAGATGAAATCTGGAGTCGACGGATAAAGTTACAGAAACGGCTTCAAAACGAAGTTACTTTTATTAATCAAAAACAATAAACAGCTATGCCTGGTCCCAGGCTTTTACTGTACGTCTACATTGCTTGAGAGTTAGGGGAAAGATGGAGATTCTTCTTCTTCTTCACCGAGAAGAGAGGAAGTGATGCTGGCTATATAGACAGGATTTACATCATAATGGGTGGAGCTAAAATAACATACACAGAGTTAACTATTTAATTACTGAATGTCTCTGAATGTCTCTGGGGCTGGCAATACACAGCGTGACACACCAGGCCATTCCGTCAAGCTGGAAAGTTTGGGCACCACTGAACTAGGATATAAAATGAAAGAAAACCCTACTAGTGCTGATGATGTTATCCTCTTGGGTAATGAAATGTCTTCAAGAAAACAATCAATCTCAGAGAGCATAACCGCACCATCCCTATCCCAATGGCCTATTGTCCAAATTTACCTATACCTACTTGCTTTTGTTTATGTTTATACCATATCTATTATCTTGTACACATTTTGACAAATGAATGAATGAATGAATGAATGAATGAATGAATAAATAAAATAGTTCATTCCTGAGCTACAAATATTCTCTTCTCCAAAGTATATTAAAACATGTTTGATAAGGATGAAAGTTTCCCATCATTTATTTATCTTCCTTAAAGGATGCCTAATGTTAGGATTGCCTGATTGACAGATCATTTATTTCTACCCCACTCATTGTCTAGAAGTTCAGTCAATTTATTTTGGAAAGAGTCTTGCATTATTTTATCCCATACTAATGTTCAATTAGCCACTCCACAAGTCCTCAAAATACATATCAATTAGGTGGTATTTGTGTGCACTTTTAAGACAAAGAATATTCATTCATTTGCTTTAAATTTCAGTAGTTTTTACCTACTTTACATATTTCACAATAGATGAAGTTTTCACTTTTTGATTTTTTTTTTTAAAAAGCATGCATCATTACCAAATTTAAAATAAATAAATAACAGCCACACTCTCCCAGCTTGAGTTATTAATTATACCTTCCATTCTCTTACAGCAGCGTTTAACTTTAAAAGATTAAATGACTTGATTAGAGTGTTTAGGTTTCCTAGGTATTTTATTGAATGCCGCATTAACATTCTGGCACCACACAGATGAAGCTTAAATTCTTGCAGTCTTGAAGAAATATGACTACTCATTTTCTGGAAAGTGCAACAGAAGGGCAATTTGTTACATTTTCATTAACCCATCATATTGGACATTTCTATTTATACTGGAGAAAATTGACAAGTTCTTTTCTGCAGTGCATATCATTTGTAATATTGATATGGACTAGCTGCTTCTACAAGTATTTTTAGAAAAATGTTCTGAGGAATTTAAGCCTCCAAATTGTGATGTAGTTAGCCTGTCAACAATTCCCTCGTGCTGCTTCCTTGAGTTAATTTAATTTTCAAAGCGGCATTTCTGGTAGTAATAATACAAATGATGACTTACCATCATTTGTTTAGTGACCATTCGATATCACAAAGGCACTGCAAAGGGTGACTTATGTTATGACCATTTTTTGCACTTATGACAGTTGCAGTGTCTACATTGTCACATGATCAAAATTCAGATGCTTGGCATGTATTTATCGGGTATAAGATTTTTATTTTTCTCCACCATAAAGTAAAACAATATATAGTTATGAACACAACAACAATACTTAAAATCAATCATATATAAACTTTTATTTTCTTATTACTTCCTCTTTCCTCATCTAAAATTTTCTATTAATTTTATACAACATTATATAATTTTATATATATTTATAATTTTATACAACATTACCTCTGGAACCGCCTGCTACCGCACAAATCCCAGCCGATAAGGTCTCACAGAGTTGGCCTTCTCCGGGTCCTGTCGACTAAACAATGTCGTCTGGTGGGCCCCAGGGGAAGAACCTTCTCTGTAGCGGCCCCGGCCCTCTGGAATCAACTACCCCCGGAGACCCAAACTGCCCCCACCCTCCTTGCCTTTCGTAAACTACTTAAGACCCACCTATACCGCCAGGCATGGGGGATTTGAGACATCTTCCCCCAGGCTCATTATTATTTATGTTTGGTATGTATGTGCTGTTTGGTTTTTAATTATGATAGGGTTTTTAGTTATTTTTAATATTAGATTTGTGCCACTATAATATTGTTTTTCTCGTTGCTGTGAGCCGCCCCGAGTCTTCGGAGAGGGGCGGCATACAAATCTAATCAATTGAATTGAATTGAATTGAATTATTAATTCTTAAAAATCTAAATAATAATTTTTCCTCTCCCTCTTACTATAAAAAGTTACATTACATCAATGCAAAAAATAATAAAATCTCTTTTATCTAAATTTTAATATTGTATCATATAGCTAATTAAACATTTTATATATATAAAACTTTTATATATATGAAAGTCTTAGGAGAGGGGTGGCATACAAATCTAATAAATTATTATTAGTTATTATTAAGAGATACATATGTATTAGTAATTGGTTAATTTTGGAAAAAAATGAAACATGAGAATTTGATTTAAACTTTGGAAGATGAGAAATGGTGGTAGCACTATATAACGATACAACACAATATTTACTTATTGTTTAGATTTTAAACATATAGAACTTTATTTTATGAAGTATATGATATATTATGGTTTCTTTTACTAAAGATATGTATGTATAGATATAGATATATATGTTTTTTATGTCGGATCACCCTGGTATATTGAAGGAACGTCACAGCTCCTTTTTGCCTCTAGGCCCAACCCAGGGCCATTTCAAGGCAGTTAATTTATTCATAACTGACAACTATATTCTGTGATATATATATGTATATATATATTTATATATATATGTATGTATGAATGTGTATATATATATACAGATAGAATTGTTGGCTATCAATAAAATTAACTGCCTTGGAAATGGCCCTGGGTTGGGCCGAGAGGCAAATAAGGAGCTGTGATGTTCCTTCAAATACACCAGGGTGATTTGACACAAAAATATGTAACCCTTCCCTGGTGCAGAGCTGAAGGGATTGGATACTGTAGCCTAGAGGATAATTCTCTGCCTTTCAAGGCAAAGGTTGCAGGTTCAAGTCCCAGTGGGTATGGCTAGCTGATGAAGCCAAAATAAGGCTGAAATAGATCTATCCTAGTCTCCCTTAATTTTCAAATTCAGCAAAAAAAAACATGTGACACATGTATATGTATATGTATATGTATATGTATATGTATATGTATATGTATATGTATATGTATATGTATATGTATATGTATATGTATATGTATATGTATATGTATATGTATATGTATATGTATATGTATATGTCACATGTTTTTTTGCTGAATTTGAAAATTAAGGGAGATTAGGAAATATATATATATATGTAGATGCACCCATGTTTCGGCACGCGCAGAAGCAAAAAGTCTCGCCAAAACTTACGAGCTGCGACGGTGAGCGCAATTTAGCGTTTCGGCTAGTAGCCCACTACTGCATACATACATACATGCATACATACACACACATCCCAAAATTTGTGGGGTGGTGGTAAAAAGACTTAGTGCATTGCCTATTAGTAACATAAAGGGCCAAGTGAGAATTGAGGGTGACTCTTATTTCCCCAAGCAAAAGACATTATCGGTTAAAACCTTGGAGAAATTCATCCTATCACATCATTCAATCGAACCTTTTTCTGCACAACTGATTCTTTTAGATCCCCCTCCTTTTCATTGTGGTATCTATTTATCTGTGCCTCGTAGACAGCTACTTGTAGGTAAGTGTGTCTTCCTGGAGAAAAGGAAAGAATGAGGTGCAATTCCAATGCCTGACCTTCACCTTCCTAGAATATATTCACTAGTGAGAAGAATTAGCCTTGAAGAAATCCTTGTGAAGCCCCCTCCTCTGCTTGTTTTGCAGCTTATCACCAAGCAGTTTTTAAAATAGCTATCATTTCTAACATTTGCATTCCTCTCACCCCTTGGTGGGGGGGACAGTGCTATCATAATTACACTACATTCTTCTGGGCTCCATAACGAGCTATTATTTTGCTAATGGAATATTCAAGTAGTCTGCAGTAATTTATCAAATAGTTCCAAATCCCATTTTCTCTGTGTGAATCTTTTTGTTCACAGGTAAAGTGATGGAGGGGGGGGGGGGGTTATGGCAGGGCTTTTTTTTTTGTAATTCAAATTAACCATCCCACCTCCTCTTCTGAGGGGGAAAAAGATATTGAAACACAAAGTGCTATTTAGAATGTCTGGTATTAGAATTATTCAAGTGCTCAGCAAGTAATGATTTCTGTTTTTTAATTTGTTCAATTTTTGTCTTCAGTGTTTAGTTCCTTAAGATTGCATCAGCTAAAAAAGCACAGAAACCAGCTTTCCTTGAAAGTAATCCTCTCTCAATTAATCAACTGTGTTAGGGACTTTCTGTTAAATCACACTAAAAGTGTGTCTTCTCTAGGATTTGAGCGCAGTCTATTACTTTTGAAGATGGTGATACTCCTCAAATTTGATCAACCCCTTCCTTGTTAAATATCAGCAATTTCTATTTCTTTATGTTGGTTAGTTTGATTCAATCTTTAGTTTAATTTGAGGTCATTACTACTTGTTAATTATTATGTAGCTGAATATCTCCAATGGATTTTAATTGCTATGATTGTAACCTCCCAAGAACTTTTAAACTACTATGGGTAAAAATATCAAATCAATAAGTGTACATTGTTTTTACAGCGGCTACATTATGAATTAACCTGTCTAACTATGTTCATTGAAGAAAACAATGAAACCAAAGCATAGCAGCGTGTGTGTGTGTTTCTCCCTGCGTTGGAAGAAGAAGGGGTGTGAAGTTTCTCCACAGCTGCTGGCTAAGTACTTAAGGACTACTTAAGGGACATTGTACAGATTACCCGGTTGTTTTGGGAAGAGTGCTCTTTGCAATACAAAAAGAGTGCTTAGTTTATTTTGACTTTTGTGATAAAGAACATTGTTTTGAATTTTCAAACATGTGTGTGTGTCTGAAATTTGTATCCTTGAATTTTCGGGAGGCTCCTATCAGAGAGACCGACAAACATAGCCTAAACTGAATTTCCTTTCTGTTTGGATTCCTATAATTCAGGAGTATCAAACTCGCGTTGCCACATTGTCATCACATGATATATCAGGGCTTTCCCCCCTTCGCTAACCCGGGGGTGGGGGTGGCCAGCACGTGACTCATCCAGCCCCTGGGCAGCGAGTTTGACACCCCTGCTGTAATTGAACTGCAGTTGTACTGCAATTCATCTACAAGTGTTTGCCTGTGTAGAGGTTTCAGAAGCTACACTAGAACAAGAATGAGTCCATCCAGGCAGTGATGGGTAACTACCTTTTTGGAAGTTCCATCACTTGCATTTAGCATCTGGTACAAGATGTTGGTACTCACCTTTAAGGTCCTTATATAGCTCCAGACCTGGTTATTCTTATTCTATTATCTCCAGTTATTTTGTTTCTTCCCGTATCAGCTGCCTGCCAAGAAGGTCAAAGAGAGTCAATTACCTTAAGATTTCAATAGTCAATTGCCTCCAGACCTCAGATGTGAGTATCTTTCATACTTTGAAACTCCCTCTCAGTAGGTATCAGCTGACTTTGACCTTCTTGGGTTAGAGGAAAGTATGGGAGATTTATTTGTTCTGTTTGGCCCAGGAGGAAAATATGTTGCAATTTATTTATTTGCTTGTTTGTTTGTTTGTTTGTTCATTCAATTTTAATGCCGCCCTTCTCCTTAGATTCAGGGCGCCCTACAACATGTTAGCAATAGCACGTTTTAACAGAGCCAGCATATTTTCCCCACAATCCGGGTCCTCATTTTACCCACCTCAGAAGGATGGAAGGCTGAGTCAACCTTGAGCCGGTGATGAGATTTGAACTGCTGACCTACAGATCTACAGTCAGCTTCAGTGGCCTGCAGTACAGCACTCTACCTGCTGCGCCACCCCGGCTCAATTGAAAGTCTAGTTCACAGGTGTAGAACATTTTATTTTTCATTTTGTAATTTTTTTAAAAAAAAATTGCAACTATGTGTACTTGGGCAGGGGGTAGGGTCTTTTTCCTTACTATGTCTGTATAACCACCCAGAATTGCTGGAAGTTGGATGATGTGCAAAGTGAATAAAATAAACAAGTAAGATTTTTCTGGCTTCATGCTTATGAAAGGATAAAGGATTACTAGTTAGGAACAGCTCAAGGACGAATAGATGAATTTTAGTTCAGAGAGGCAGTTCGGTAGTTTTCAGAAATAAATCTTCCAAGCGGAAAGCAGTTTGAGTTGGTCCAGATGTTTCAGTTTGGAGTTCTCATTATTAGAAATGAGAAGCAGCATGGAAACATTCTTAATAAATTAATTATGACAGGCAAGGTGAGAAGAGAAAGATTGGGCTTTTTTTTTTACAGGAGTTAAACCCAAAACAATAGTACAGTAATACCTCATCTTACGAACTTAATTGGTTCCAGGACGAGGTTCGTAAGGTGAAAAGTTCGTAAGATGAAACAATGTTTCCCATAGGAATCAATGGAAAAGCCAATAATGCGTGCAAGCCGATTAGGAAAATCCAAAACATTAAGGCTTTAAAAAAAAAAGCTGCCGGCAGACAAAGCTGAGGCGAACGGAGTGGGGGGAGGGAAACCCATTGAGATCCAGAGGGGAGAATGGGGCAGGAAAGAGTGCAGAAAAATGGAGGAAACCCATTGAGATCCAGAGGGGAGAATGGGGCAGGAAAGAGTGCAGAAAAATGGAGGAAACCCATTGAGATCCAGAGGGGAGAATGGGGCAGGACAGAGTGGAGAAAAACGGAGGAAACCCATGGAGATCCAGAGGGGAGAATGGGGCAGGAAAGAGTGCAGAGAAACAGAGGAAGCCCATGGAGATCCAGAGGGGAGAACGGGGCAGGACAGAGTGGAGAAAAACGGAGGAAACCCATGGAGATCCAGAGGGGAGAATGGGGCAGGACAGAGTGGAGAAAAACGGAGGAAACCCATGGAGATCCAGAGGGGAGAATGGGGCAGGAAAGAGTGCAGAGAAACAGAGGAAACCCATGGAGATCCAGAGGGGAGAATGGGGCAGGACAGAGTGGAGAAAAACGGAGGAAACCCATTGAGATCCAGAGGGGAGAATGGGGCAGGACAGAGTGGAGAAAAACGGAGGAAACCCATGGAGATCCAGAGGGGAGAATGGGGCAGGACAGAGTGGAGAAAAATGGAGGAAACCCATGGAGATCCAGAGGGGAGAATGGGGCAGGACAGGGTGGGAAAAAACGGGAGGAACTCAAGTCTGGAGGTGGGGCATCCCAGCGGCCGGCGGCAGGTTCGTAAGGTGAAAAAAGTTCGTAAGAAGAGGCAAAAAAATTCCGAACCCTGGGTTCGTATCTTGAAAAGTTCGTATGACGAGGGGTTCGTATCATGAGGTACCACTGTATCTAGGTAACTAAAAAAAGTCTTAATAAACTAAATACATCCACCCAAAATAGGGAAGAATTTTTTTGTGTGTTTTTGTGTTTCTTTAGACCTCTTTTGTGCAAGTCAATGTTATTAAGACTTTGAGAGCAACCAAGCACCCAATGAAAAAAAAATATTTTGGTGTACAATGCAATCGTCAAACAATGAAATCTTCATCCAATGTGAAAAAAATTAACACCAACTGTTAAATTTTCCTGGCAAGTTCAGGATGAATGAGAAAAGCTTCCAATTATCATCATGAAGTCCTTATGAAGGAGCCAGAGATACAACTGCTGCAGCTGTTTCAAGTGAGAAATCTTCACTATTCTCCATATCTTCTGCTGGCTTCATGCCTTCAGTGCCTGAATGTTATAAAGAATTATTTCATTAAATATTTATTGTTCTCTAAACCTTAATTTGAAAGCAATTCTTTTGTAAAAGTTTATTTATTTTTCCCCACAGTTTCCATATATACATCAATGCATATACTTTAAGACATATCAATAACATACATAATTACAGATTTTGAGCCAATCAATCATGAATCAAGATCCTATTTTGGCACCTATTTTATGTGGTTGTTTATCAGTCTGTTTTTCTCCTTTTCTTTACACTCCCCTCCCTCTATCTCCCTCTCCTCCCTCTTCCCATGTAGGATTTAGAAATTTCTGGCGACGTTTCAACGAGGTCCCACTCGTCATCTTCAGGCTGGTGCTTCTATCCTTGTTCTAGGGCGAGCACAGCGAGACCTGAGCTGCCTTCCTTCTATAAATACTGGTGGTTGGGTGTGGTTTGATGGCTCAGCAATTGCCTGCTGTGTGGAAACTTCCTGGTGAATCAGTGGGGTAACACCTGGGGTCGTTGATTTAACTGAGGTATGCTGATTAGTTAATGATTGTGGATTAGGGGTGATATCCTGAGTAGTTGGAGCTTGCAGGCTACTTGGTTGTTTTGCAATGTGTGTTCTGAGTCTGGTTTCAGTTTCTATGGCTGGGATACGTTTGTTAATGAGGGCTGGTTTCCAGATGTCTGGTAGGCGGGAGGTATCATCCCGCTTGTTCATATTTTGGGGATGTTTTTCTATCTCGGTGGCTTCCATGATTATTCTTTTGCTGTAGTGTTCTGTTTTGGAAATTATTTTAGTACTGTCAAAATCAATTTCATGTCCTATAGTTTTGAAGTGTTGGAAAAGGGAGGAGGTTTTTTCTTTTTTTCTTAATGCATTCTTATGTTCTGCAACACGTGCATTTACAGCTGAGCCACCAGACCTGATCCCTTCAGCTCTGTATCAGGGAGGGGCTATATGTTTTTTATGTCAGATCACCCTGGTATATTGAAGGAATGTCACAGTTCCTCATACTAATATGGATTAATACTTTTTACCTTGGATTTCTTCTCATCTTTTGGCTATCCTTCTATATCTTGGGTCAATCCATTCATCTCCTGATAAAACTCCATCACTTTCTGACAGGGACCAACTTCCCATTGTAATATCAGCCCCCTCTGGCACTCCCAAATCACTATCTGCCTCACTCTCAGCTTCCCTTTCCACTGACAGCCTCCATAACGGAGGATAACCTGAGGCATCTGGCTCATTGTCCTTAGAATCAGGCATGTCCTGAGGCTGACAAGGATCACTCATAACATCTTGGATGAAAAGGATTGATCACATAATAGGAAAAAAACATCTAAGCTTTTAGCAGCCAAACCAGTAAAGTTAAAGCCATTCTGGAAACAGGTGCATTTTCTTTTTCCCTCCCTCCCTCCCTTCCATCCTTCCTTCCATCCATCCATTCTTCCATCCTTCCTCCCTCCCTCCCTCCATCCTCCTTCCTTCCTTCCATCCTTCCATCCTTCCATCCTTCCATCCTTCCATCCTTCCATCCTTCCATCCTTCCATCCTTCCATCCTTCCATCCTTCCATCCTTCCATCCTTCCATCCTTCCATCCTTCCATCCTTCCATCCTTCCATCCTTCCATCCTTCCATCCTTCCATCCTTCCATCCTTCCATCCTTCCATCCTTCCATCCTTCCATCCTTCCATCCTTCCATCCTTCCATCCTTCCTTCCTCCCTCCCTTCCTCTTGCACAGAAACCAGGGATGGGGGTAGCTGGAGAAGAATTAGACTGCTTTCATGAAAAGTATATTGCTTGCATAAATCCAAATATTTTTTCTGAATCATTTCCAAAGCATGCACAGCTCTAACACAGACAGACTTCTTTATTAAAAAAGAAATTAGCCTTTGGTCTTTCTATGATGGCCTTCTAGCTTTCAGGTTTAGTTTGTAAATCAACTTTCTTCCTCTAGACAGATGAGGAGACATCCTTAAGTGACAATGAAACAAATTTCATTTTCCTGTGAATTGCCTTTCAATTATTTGCCTCTCTTCTGTTTCTCCTTCCTGATCGGGGCCAAGCTGTTGTGTGACAGAGGTCCTTCACCTCTGGATTAAAATATGCAGATTGTTATCCTTGCTGTACTTTAAGCTTTGTAATTACAAAGGAAGGTTTGATTCAGATGTTTTATAGGTGAACAATTTTTCTGACATCTCCCCCACTAATATAAACAAAACTTGGCACAGTGTAATCTGTTATAGAACAATGTAACTACTCCATGCGTGCATCACTAGTGTGTTTTGATTTCCATCTAGGAACCTGCTTTTTTGGTTTTCTAAATTAAAAGTTGTTTTATAGCAGCAGTAAAGATTGCTGCTATATAAGAAATTCATGTTCTTTTGTGAAAACAAAGAATAGAGTGAAACAAAGCTGAATATTGTTTTTATAGAGTTACGATTCTGAATTATCTATATCTCTGATATACTGTAAAGCAGGATCTTTTCAACCCCAGGGACTACTACATTCATAATTTTCAATACTGTGGACCACTAATATGGATTCAGAGTGCCGCTTGCTAAAGTGCCTGAACCCCCAATGGTGGGATGGGGGCTTTAGCCATTCTCTCCCTTTCTCTCTTTCTTTCTCTCTCTCTCTTTCCCCCTTTTTTGTCTCTCTCTCATATCTCTGGCTCCCCCCTCTCTCTCTTTCTCTCCCTCCCTGCCTTTCTCTCTCTCCACACCTTTGTCTGTCTCTCTCATCTCTTTCTCCCCCTTTCTTTCTCTCTTTCCCTCTTTCTCTCTCCCAATCTTTCTCTCTCCCCCCTCTGTCTTTCTCTCTTTCTTTCTCTCCCCCTTTCCTCTCTCTGCCTGTCTCTCATCTCTCCCACCCCCTTTCTTTCTCTCCTCCTTTCTCTTTCTTTCATCTCTCCCCCTCCTTCTCTCTCTCTCATCTCTTTCTCTCTCCCCTTCTATCTCTCTCTTGCCCTTTCTCTCTCTTCTCCCTCTCTCTCTCTCTCTAAAATCTCCATGCAAATCCCCATCCCCTGCCCTTCCCTTCTCAGGCCAGGTGATGAGTGACTGGGAGGGGAGGGCAAGGGGTGGGCCGGCCACTGGTGGGTTCATTTGACCAGAAGCCCAAGCAGGCAGAAGAATGAGCCTCAGGTTGCCAACACCCATTGTTTAGCCTGCCTGCCCCCCCCCCCCAAGCCATTACCTTGTTCTGGCTGGCAAAGCCTCCGCTGCAAGTTTCATTTAACTCCCTTTATGGTGCTTTCCAACCCCACCATGAACTGCCTACCCATTCTCATATTCCAGAGCTCTAGTCACAGGACTGGCCATTAGTCATCCTGTAAAAGGTCCTCCACTCAGGTACGCCGCGGACCACCAAAATTTTCTCACAGACCACCAGTGGTCCACAGACCACTGGTTGGTGACCTATGCTGTAGAGTACTACAAATATAAAATGTTTTAGCAAGTTTTCCAAGTGTTTGGGTTAAAGGTGAAAAAATCAAAAATCTTTGTAACAGTTTATGCTTAAAAAAAGAATATTGCTTCAATCGGCTCTGCAAAGTTCTGCCATTTCATCAATATACATTGAAAGTGTAAATAACTAAAGTTATTATCAATCTATCCTTTCTGTTCTTACTTCCACTTTATGCTTCGAAATAGATGCATTCCGGATTTTTGTCCCATTTTTGCCTGTTATTTTTTAAGTGTTTTCTTATAGATTATAAACAAACATAAGATTATACTTTTGCTAGTTGAAATGAGTGGCCTCTATGTTTGCTTTTATCTGAATAGAAGGCTACATTGGGAGTATGCTGGGTGTAAACTAAACTGGAAACTACTCACAGTGATTCTCCAACAGTTTAAATAGTGATCGATCATGTCCAGAAATATTTCTAGCTCCTTAAAAAGTCTATTGCTGAGTCTTTTGTGGCACACCACTGCTATAGCTGTAACCAGTAAAATAATATTGTGGTACAGAATATATTTAACCACCTTAAAGAGGTTGGTATTCATTTAGGCCAGAGAAGGAAATAATCTCTACTGTGATTAGATTTATATAACAAGGTCATATTCTCTCTCTCTCTCTCTCTCTCTCTCTCTCCATATACATATTGCTGAAGCTGTATATGTATCTCTCTGTGTGTGTGTGTTTGTATCTGTGCGTCTCTCTGTCTCTCTGTCTCTCTGCCTCTCTCTTTGTGTGTGTGTGTGTGAGAGAGAGAGAGACAGACAGACAGACGCACAGATACAAACACACACACACACAGAGATACATATACATACACACACACACACAGCTTCAGCAATATATATATACAGAGAGAGAGAGAGAGAGAGAGATACAAACACACATTTACCCCAGTTTCATTATTAAATTTCAGTTCAGTGAAGTAGGTGTAAAATGCATCAAAAAGCTATTTTTTTCAAAAAGAGTCAATTTTTTTTTAAAAAAATAATACTTCAGATGCTCTGTCAGCTAAAATCTATCTATAGTGCCCAATTTATTATCCAGCAGAACATGGGGGTAGAAGATAGCATAATTACTCTGACCCACACAGATTTCCATTTTCATCTTCCAGTTTTATTATTATTATTTTATTAATATTTATTATTTAATTAATATATTTATTAATAATAATAATAATAATAATAATATTTATTTATTTATTAAACCTGTATGCCTCCCCTCTCCAAAGACTCGTTTAACTATGTTTAAGTAGAACAATGCTTGTTTCCTGTGTATATTATTATTATTATTATTATTATTATTATTATTACTACTACTACTACTACTACGACGACGACGACGACGACGACGACGTTCAGGTTTGTTGCCCCTTTGAATTTATCTCATGAACAGACCACTCAGTGCAAAACAGAACCAACGAAACATTCTTGCAGTACAAGAGGCTTTCTCGACATCAAATTTAAAACCTGCCTTTTCAATAAAACCAAAAAGAATGAAATCTGTCAGGCAATTGATCAGAAAGCTGTCGCTTCGGGAATAAAAATTCCTTGTTCAGCACAGCATTTGTCAGGTGCCAGAAAGTGTGTTTCTTTTGAAAATATCCTTAACTAAGATGTAGGCAATAGTCAAGTTGTTATTTTTATTTCAGATATTTTCAATTGCCTTGATGGATAAGTCATTAAGGAAATTGGAAAGATGCACTAAATTCCTTTAGAAAAAACACAAAACAATCTCAGAGAGGACTTTCCAAACTCTTAAGCAGGAAAGAGATGGTGGGTCTTTTCAAACACATGTGCTGTTAGTATTATCACGCAGCTTGGCTTTTACCAAAATATAATGGATTTTTTAATGGAAAAATGGAGGCATACTTTTATCCCAATAGAATTTGTAGGCCCGCTAATCCTTTTAAAATATTTCTCAATCGCCAAAGAAAATAGAAAGGTTAAGCAGTTTGGTAGTGTTCTGCCGGTGTGTTTCAACTGCCCGTAATTACAGGGTAATTAGTCCAGGAAGACACACACCACACGATAAAAGGAAAACCCAAAAGTTTCTATAAACAGAAAAACAGAAATAGTTCCCTTTTTAAATGTCGAAGGGATTTTCTGGTACACACAGGGCACAGGTGAAATGCAATCCAATTGCTCACCCAATAACTGGGAAATTGAGTCCAATTCTAAAGTCCAGAGAGTCCACACACACAATCCTGAACAGCAAAAAATCACAATCTTGATGAAACAATGAATCAGATAAACTGCCATGAGGCTAACACACCAGGCTGCACTTTTATCTATAGCACTAATTACAGCAGCCCCACCCAACCACAGGTGGCCTCATTTTCTCTTGTAATAATCCTTCAGTTGTTGTCTCCTATGCATCACTCTAAGCATGAGTGGATGTGTCATTAATTCTTGTTCAGAATCCAGGGATGATACAGATGATTGATATCCTCCTGGGCTGTCTGCCAAACTCCCCTCTTCCCTGTCACTCACACTTCCTTGGTCAGAGGAGACAGATTCTACTGGAATCAAAACATGCCTGCGGCATGTGGATGTCTCCCCCACATCCACCTCCACATTGTTGGGGCAGGAGCTGGGCCAGAGCTAACCACAACAGGTAGTATCAACAATACTGAAAACCAAAGAAATCTTGAACTTGAATCTTTGGTATGCAGAATTATTAGGACAAGTGCAAGAGCCAAATTGAAAAAATATTATGATGGAAAAACTGAAGTGCCTCGCACAGAATAAGGAGCCATTGTGGCACAGTGGTTAGATTGCAGTATTGTAGTCTAACTATGCCAACTGCCAGAAGTTCAATCCTGACCAGTTCAAGGTTGATTCAGCCTTTCATCCTTCCAAAGTCGATAAAATGAGGACCCAGATTATTGAGGACAACATGCTGACTCTGTAAATCATTTAGAGAGGGCTATCACATACACACCCTTTTGGCACCTGAGCCCAAAAAGGTTCGCCATCACTGATATAGAGTATATACCAGTGATGGCGAACCTTTTTTCCTCGGGTGCCAAAAAAGCATAGGTGTGCATTATTGTGCATGCGCGAGTGCCCACACCTATAATTCAATGCCTTGGGAGGGCAAAAACAGCTTCCCCCGCCCCCTGGAGACCCTCTGGAGGCCTGTTTCCCAACTTCTGGTGGGCCCAGTAGGCTCCTGTTTTGCCTTCCCCAGGCTCCAAAATCTTCCCTGGAGCTGGGAAAGGGTAATAACTCCCTCTCCCATTCCCCCGGAGGCATTTTGGAAGCCAAAAATTCCCTCCTGGTTCATCTGTGAGAGCCAAAAATCAGCGGACCAGCACACAAATGCAGATTGGAGCTAATCTAGGGCAATGGCTTGGGTGACAGCAGATATGGTACAGTATATCCCAAGACACTGGTATATACCATCGATCCAAACTTGTAAATACTGCCATCTACTGGCTGAATACTACTGTAGTTGTTGCATGGAAATACATTCCAACAATGAATTGCAGCAATCAGAAATTAGAAATCAAATGTAAATAAATGTATTCAATACAGCTATGTTGCTTTTATTTTAAAGATGACTGGGTGGGGTGTTTTTTTTTCAATTTATGTATATGTATATTTACATGCATGCCTACCCATCTTCATAACTCAATTGGTTCAGCCTTCCATAACAGTCCGGGTTTCTCATGTGACCCCCTTGGAAAAATGAATTGCCCACCTCTGCCATAGAAGTTCTTGAAACTTCAGAAAACATTTTAAAATTAATATTGTGTCAAGGATGGTCCTGAAAGATTAAAGCAGAAAGAGTAGAGCATAGCAAGCAGAGAGTGTGTGAAGCTTAGGTTGGTTTTGTGATATTCAAATTTCGATACTCTAAAAAAATGAAGAACACTACAAAATTATAAAATTCTTCTAGTGATTCCTTAATGATAAGACTGTGTGAAACATATAAAAAAGATTCTTCCCAAAACATTGAAGGAAGCTTGCATGTTATATGCAAGACAGATCACACTTTTAGTTGGATCACCAGTGAAATGCATAAATTTCGCACACAGGGAGAGATTGCCTGGAGCAGCCTTCAAAGCAGCTATATAATCCTTACTGGAGGGATATTTTGTTTGCACTGACACAGTTTATGGAGCATCTCATTTGCATGCTTTGCACAAATGTACTTGGCGTTAAGTTGCTTAATTAGCAATTTAGGATTAACTCCATTGAGTTCAATGGAAGTTAGTTTTGAGCTGAATTGCATCAGGTCATTCATTTTGACCTCAGAAATTTCTGCAGGCAAACTATATTTGTGATGTCAAACATAAATACAACTCAAATTTATTCAGTCATAATTTCCAGCAAGAATTTCTAATAAAAGCTTGAAATTCTGCAAAAAATAGAAATGCAGCCAAGACAGCCTTCGGATTCCTAACCTTAGGAATTAACTCTTCAGTAACAAGCATTGGGAGAAAGGGATACCCAGTAGTTTAGGAACATATGGAAATGTTTAATTAAAATTGTTGGGTGACATGGCAGCCTTCATATGTGCTATTGTTTCTACAGGAAAATAAATATTATTCTGTGCACATTTTGCATTCTGAACCTTGAGATGTTTGAAAATATAGCTGCTTATTTGTTTACTCTAATTTGATTATTTTTATAGCCTCTCATATTACATCATTCTTATTATGCCTACAGCTGTTCTGGGAAAGCAAGGTAGACCAATAGTTTATAATTTTGCCAAATGCCTCTTTTTACTTTTCAACACACACACACACACAAATATAATAACTTGTCTAACTATAAAGCAAGTACAAATAAAATGCAAAAGCAAATAAAAAGTTTAAAAAGTTAAATCAATGGGAGAAATAGTAATGATAGTTTTGTAAAAAGTCTACAACTTCATTTTTAAGTAATGAATCAAATCCTGGCTACACTAGAATAGAATAGAATAGAATAAAATGGAATGGAATAGAATAGAATAGAATAGAATTCTTTATTGGCCAAGTGTGATTGGACATCCAAGGAATTTGTCTTTGGTGCATATACTCTCAGTGTATATAAAAGAAAAGATACATTTGTCAAGAATCACGAGGTACAACACTTAGTGATTGTCATAGGGTATAAATAAGCAATCAGGAAATAATCAATATTAATATAAATCGTAAGGATACAAGCAACAAGTCATAGCATTAAGTGGGAGGAGTTAAAGCAGAGTCGGTCTATTTGAAGAGACCAACATTTGCATCTAACATTAAAGTCTTTTATCAGGATTCAGGAACACATGACAGGATTTTTAACAACACTCCCAGCATAGCAAATCCAAAGTGCTTCATACATAGACAAATTCCAATATTTTTGGAACATAACTTCTTTAGTGTGTTGAACTGCAAGATCAAATCTGTCAATTCTAAAGGAAATCAATCCTAATTGTTCTTTGGAAGGAGAGATCCTGAAGCTGAAGCTCAAATACATTGACCATCAAATGAGAAGATAAGACTCATTGGAAAAGGTCTTGATGTTGGGAAAGATGTGGAAGGCAAGAGGAGAAGAACAATCAAACTAAGAAAAATATGTTTGTTAGGATAATTGGTTCTGGGTGTGATCATATATACCCTTGGAAAGTCCTGAGTTGCCCACTTCCATAGAGTTAGATTCATAAAATAATTTGATATGTCTCTTTAATGTTTCCAAATGTAAAATAATGCACTTGGGGAAAAGGAATCCTCAATCTGACTATTGTATTGGCAGTTCTGTGTTAGCAAAAACTTCAGAAGAGAAGGATTTAGGGGTAGTGATTTCTGACAGTCTCAAAATGGGTGAGCAGTGTGGTCGGGCAGTAGGAAAAGCAAGTAGGATGATTGGCTGCATAGCTAGAGGTATAACAAGCAGGAAGAGGGAGATTGTGATCCCCTTATATAGAGCACTGTTGAGACCACATTTGGAATACTGTGTTCAGTTCTGGAGACCTCACCTACAAAAAGATATTGACAAAATTGAACGGGTCCAAAGACGGGCTACAAGAATGGTGGAAGGTCTTAAGCATAAAACATATCAGGAAAGACTTAATGAACTCAATCTGTATAGTCTGGAGGACAGAAGGAAAAGGGGGGGCATGATTGAAACATTTAAATATGTTAAAGGGTTAAATAAGGTTCAGGAGGGAAGTGTTTTTAATAGGAAAGTGAACACAAGAACAAGGGGACACAATCTGAAGTTAGTTGGGGGAAAGATCAAAAGCAACGTGAGAAAATATTATTTTACTGAAAGAGTAGTAGATCCTTGGAACAAATTTCCAGCAGATGTGGTTGGTAAATCCACAGTAACTGAATTTAAACATGCCTGGGATAAACATATATCCATTGTAAGATAAAATACAGGAAATAGTATAAGGGCAGACTAGATGGACCATGAGATCTTTTTCTGCCACCAGTCTTCTATGTTTCTATGTTTCTTTCATTCTTAAATTAAAAAGTGGGGCATAACGTATTTTTCGCTCTATAAGACGCACCTGCTGATAAGACGCACCTAGATTTTAGAGGAGGAAAATAGAAAAAAAATATTTTGAGCCAAAAAGGGGAGCGGAAGAGAGGAAGGAGTGAAAAAAGGGAGTGTGGGAGGAAAGAAGGGAGGAAGGAAAAGGAAAGCAAGAAATGGAGGGAGGAAAGGAAGGAAGGAAAGAAAGAAAGAAAGGGGGAAGGGACAGGAACAGAGGAAGGAAGCAAGGAAACTTATGACAGGGGAGAGTAAGAGAGGAAGGACTGAAGGAAGGGAGGGAGGGAAGAAGGTAGGAAGGAGAAAGAAAAGAAGAAATAGAGGAAGGGAAGGTAAAAGAGAGAAAGAAAAAGAGAAAGAGGGAAAGAAAGAAAATGAAAGAGAAATAAAAATAGAGAGGGGGAATGAAAGAAATGGAAGGAGGGAAGGAAGGAAGGAGAGAAAGCAAGAGAAAGAAAGAAAGCAAGAGAAAGAAAAAAGAATGAAAGAGCAAGAGAGAAAGAGAGAGAAAGAAAGAAAGAAAGAAAGGCAACTTCAAAGAAAGGCTCACTGAGCATCTCTCACTCTCTCTCTTTCTATCCCTCTTTCTTTCTTTCTCTTCCTTTCTCTCTCTTCTCTTCCTTTATCTCCTCTCTCTCCCTCCCTCTCTCTTTCTCTCCCCCCTCTCTCCCCCTTTCCCTCTCTCTTTCTCTCTCTCCTTCTCTTGCTATCTCTCCCCCTCTCCCTCCCTCTTTCCTTTCTATCTCTCCCTCCCTCTTTCCTTTCTATCTTTCTCTCCCCCTGCCTTTCTCCAAGCCCTTCCTTTTCCCTCTCCCTATCTAACTACCCCCTCTCCCACCTTTCTATCTCTCCCTCCCCCTTTCTCTCTCCCTTCCTTCATCTTTCTTTCCCTCTCTCCATCCCTCTTCCTTTCTCTCTTCCTTCCTTCCTTTGTCTCTTTTTTGTTCTTTCTCTCTCCCTCCTTCCCTCCCTCTATGTCTTTCCCTCTCTCTCCCTCCTTCCCCCCTCTTTTTCTCTCTCTCTTGCTTTCTTTCCCTCTCTTTCTCTCTTGCTTTCTTTCTCTCTCATTCTCTCTCCCCTCCTTTTTCTCTCTCTCTCTTTCTCTCTCGTTCACCACGCCGGCAACAGAGAGAAAAAGAAAGTGAGAGAACCAGAGAGAGTGGAAGGAGAGAGCCGGCGGCTGTTGTCTTCGCCTCCGCCCACCGGCTCTGCAGTTAAGAGGCAGCAGCTATCAGCCCCCTCGCCCTCCCAGACGTCCCCAGCGCCCAGCCACGCGCCGCCTCCCGTTAGCCCGGCTGACTTTCCTGCTGCCGTTTTCTCTTCATGGCGCAAAGCCACAGTCCTGGACTCCCGGATCGCTCGCTTCTCCAGCCAGCAAGCCGGCTGCGCGGCGCTTTCCTGGGCAGATGGCTTTGCTGACCGGAGAAGCGAGCGATCCGGGAGTCCGGGACTGTGTGGCTTTGCGCCATGAAGAGAAAACGGCCCAGGCAGCAGGGAAAAGTCGGCTGTTTTCTCTTCATGGCGCAAACCCACACAGTCCCGGACTCCCGGATTGCTCACCCCAAGGCAGGAGGCGGCGGAGGAGGAGAGGGGGCGGATCGCGCCCCAAGGCAGAAGGCAGCGGCGGAGGAGAGGGGGCGGATCGCGCCCCAAGGCAGAAGGCAGCGACGTTGGAGAGGGGGCAGATTGCGCCCCAAGGCAGGAGGAGGCGGCGGAGGAGAGGAGGCAGATCGCGCCCCCAAGGCAGGAGGTGGCAGAGGAGGAGAGGAGGCGGATCGGGCGGGCAATAGGGCAGGGTGGAGAAGCCAGGGGCGCATTTGGCCGGAGGCACCGTGGGGAGGCAGGGGCGGCCGCGGCTCCCTTTACTCCTACTGCCACACCTCCCCCCCCCTCCCTGCCTGCATCTTCGCTCCATAAGACGAGGCTGATTTTTCATCCTACTTTGGGAGGAAAAAAACTGCGTCTTATGGAGCGAAAAATACGGTAGATAATACACAAATAAGAATATTTATTCCCAGGACAAGCAAGTGTAAAGGAAACAACAAAATAGATAGATGGATCCCTTTTGTGCCTCAGTAAGACAGAAAATTAAATGTAAAGCTTGTTTTGTTTTTAGTTAAAAAGGTTAACTAAAAATAGTGAGAGTTATGGGTAGTTAAACCCATAACTCTCACTGTACATTTTAGTCCATATCAAGCTCTGTTTCAGATTTGGTTGAACAATAGAGCGGTACAAAAGTTTATTGATCTGGAAATTGGCCAACAACAGTTTACATTTAAATGGATGGATTAGCCCTGCTTTTCACATGCCTAGCTCTGAGAAAATTTCAACAGTTGCCAGAAAATATTTGATTCAACATATTTAGCACTCTAGAAGCCAACATTTTAAAATGTCTTGTTATCTGACTTGGAAATTGTAACACAGAGAATTATTGATCAATGTGTGAAATTGTTTCCACAACTTTCCAGCTTAAATATAAATGTTTATATTTTACTTTATCTAAGAAAGGTTCGGGGTGGATATGGATATGTTTTGCCACAATCTCCAAAGT